>NW_013570094.1:7493-8862 GCF_000499745.2 Eimeria mitis | reverse complement strand
TATTTTATTTTTTTCTTTTTTTTCTGTCTCCTTTTTGTCTCCTCCTCTTTCTGTTTCTGTCTCTGTATGTGTTGCTGTCTCCTCTGTCTCTGTATTTAGTTTATTTATTTCTTTGTTTGTGTTTATTTCTCTTATAATCTCACCTGTCTCCGTTTTAACAACAGGAGCAGCACAATAAGCAGCAGCAGCCTGCTGCAGCTGGCAGGTGTCTCCTTTATAAAAAGGAGACAGTAGCTGCAGTGCTTGTAAGTCCTTTATAGGTTCAATAAGAGCTTTTCCTGTTAATACAATAGGTGCATTTGTATATATAAACTCAAATATTTGTGTGAAACTATCAAAGCCTGTATATGAGGCTTCTTGGTTTGCTGGGAGAGGTATAGATGGGTTTAGTAATATATTATATACTGCAGCACTGCATGCATCGAAGTCTCCTGTCCCTTCTATCTCTTTACATCCATCAATATATATTCTTTCTCTTAGTGGTTTACTTGGGTCTATATCTATAGAGAGACAGGATAGATGGTTTAGTGTTTTTTTATTTATTTCTTTATTTGTCGATGTACAATAAGAAGCAGCAGGCCTTATTCTTTGTCTCTCTATAGATGTATATACTTTTATTTCCCTTTCTTTGTCTCCTTTCTTCTCTATATACACCTCACCTGTTGAACATGTTTGTTTATATCCTCGGGGGAGACAGGGATTCATACAAACCCCCCCAATAATATTTTTTTTGTTGCTGCAGTATACCTTATAAAAAACACCAATGGCGCTGCTGGCCCCCAGCTGCATAAAGGATGTAGATAGTACATCTATATTAGGGTCTTCCTCATTTATATAACCAAAAGAATATAAATTTATTGTATTTATAAATGAAGGGATGCTGTTAGGGTTATATATAGGCAGTACAATCTGTGTTGATGCCCCCCCTACCTCTATTATACTCGTTAGGCTTTGCTGCAGCTGCTGCTCCAGTTCTCTCCTTTTCTCCTCTTGCTGCTGCTGCTGCTGCAGCAGCTCCTGCTGCTGCTGCTCCCGCTCCTGCTGCTCCTGCCGCTGCTGTTGCTGCTGTTGTTGTTTCTCTTTCCCGTCAAAACCTCCCCCCTCCCCCTGCAGCTGCTGCTGCAGCTGCTGCTGCTGCTGTTGCTGCTGCTGGTGCTGCATCTGCATCTGCAGTTGCTGCTGCTGCTGCGTGGTTGCTTCTATCTGCTGCTGCAGCAGTTTAGCTTTGTTAAAATTTCCTAAGAGTTGATTTGCTGCTACAAAAGCTAGGAGTCCCTCCTCTGTGCCGGTGATGGGTCTACACCAGTCCTCATTCGTAAAGAAAGAGAAACCATCAACACTATAAAAACTATTTATACTATTTATAAAG
>NW_013570094.1:6689-7393 GCF_000499745.2 Eimeria mitis | reverse complement strand
TTCCTAAGAGTTGATTTGCTGCTACAAAAGCTAGGAGTCCCTCCTCTGTGCCGGTGATGGGTCTACACCAATCCTCATTCGTAAAGAAAGAGAAACCATCAACACTATAAAAACTATTTATACTATTTATAAATGAAATAAATAAACCCCTTCTATACCAATCATGTGTATCTCTTATCCCCGCTGTACTATAAAAAAAAACGGGGACACCTAGGGCCTTAGCTTCTTCTTGTTGCTGTGGGGTGAAGTGTCTCCTTATTAAACTAACTGTCTCCTCGAGTAATATATGTATAAGTTTGTTTGCTTCTGTCTCCATACTTTTATATTTAGAGAGAAGAGACAATGCATCTATAGGTGTTTGTGTGTCAGGTGTATAACCTGTCTCCTTTGTTATCCATCTCTCTATTAAATGCCTTAAACCCTCTCTTTTCTCTCCTTCTTTTTTTATTTTTATTGTGTCTCTTAATATTCTTCTCCCCCCATGTAAACAACTCTCTGCTGCTGCTGCATACAGAGACACCCGCGTACCCGTGCTGCCCCCATCTATCACAAGCAAAGGAAATATAGATAAGCGGCATAAACGCAAGTCCAAAGACAAACGAGATAGTTCTGTTGGCTCCTCTGTATACACACATACACCACAAACCACAAACCCTAAACCCTAAACCCTAAACCCTAGATGATTGATGGGAGATGGGAGATGG
>NW_013570094.1:5553-5957 GCF_000499745.2 Eimeria mitis | reverse complement strand
GTGTTGCCGTGCAGGTGGTGGTTTGCTTATCATTGAAATGAGAAGACAGAGCTGTGGCTATAGCTAGCAGCTCTTTCTCCTTCTCCTTCTGCTGCTGCTGCTGCTGCTGCTGCTGCTGCTGCTGCTGCTGCTGCTGCTGCGGCTGCTCCTGCTGCTGCTGCGGCTGCGGCTGCTGCTGCTGCTGCGGCTGCTCCTGCTGCTGCTGCTGCTGGTGTTTTTCTGTTTCCTGTTGGTGTGTTAGTTGCTGCTGCTGGCTGTCTTCTGGCTGCTGCTGCTGCTGCTGCTGCTGCTGTGTCTCTTCGTGTATGGGCAAAGCATCAGCAGCAAGCTGCTGCGGGTTTGTTGCTGTTGCTGCTGCTGCTGCTGTTGCTGCTGTGTCTGCTGCTGCTGCTGCATGCTCCGAA
>NW_013570094.1:4846-5453 GCF_000499745.2 Eimeria mitis | reverse complement strand
TGCTGCTGCTGCTGTGTCTCTTCGTGTATGGGCAAAGCATCAGCAGCAAGCTGCTGCGGGTTTGTTGCTGCTGCTGCTGCTGCTGCTGTTGCTGCTGTGTCTGCTGCTGCTGCTGCATGCTCCGATATTTCTTTTTCTTGTATTTGGCTGTGACGAAGACGAGAAGGAGAGCCACTGAGCTGCAACCCGAAGGAGAGACAGTGCTGCTGCTGCTGCAGCGGGCACAGCAGCAGCAGCAGCAGCAGCTGCTGCAGCAGCAGCAGCTTGCTGCAGGCTAGACGGCCCCCAAATACCTTTCTCATTTCAACGGGGAGACGAAATATAAGAAGAAAGAAACAGAAAAAAGAAGCTGCATATACACCCCAGCAACACACACACAACATATCCTACTCTCAGCTGTACGTACACCGCAAGGGGAACCCCCCGTCAGCTGCAGCAGCAGCAGCAGCAGCAGCAGTAGCAGCAGCAGTAGCAGCAACAGCAGTAACAGCACCAGCTGCAGCAGCAGTAGCAGCAGCAGCAGCAGCAACAGCTGTGGCGGCAGCAGTAACGGCAGCAGGAGCAGTAGCAGCAGCAGCAGGGGCAACAGCAGCAGCAGCAGTAGCAA
>NW_013570094.1:3365-4746 GCF_000499745.2 Eimeria mitis | reverse complement strand
CAGCAGCAGCAGCAGCAGCAGCTGCTGCAGCAGCAGCAGCTTGCTGCAGGCTAGACGGCCCCCAAATACCCTTCTCATTTCAACGGGGAGACGAAATATAAGAAGAAAGAAACAGAAAAAAGAAGCTGCATATACACCCCAACAACACACACAACATATCCTACTCTCAGCTGTACGTACACCGCGAGGGGAACCCCCCGTCAGCTGCAGCTGCAGCAGCAGCAGCAGCAGCAGCAGCAGCAGTAGCAGCAGCAGTAGCAGCAACAGCAGTAGCAGCACCAGCTGCAGCAGCAGTAGCAGCAGCAGCAACAGCTGTGGCGGCAGCAGTAACGGCAGCAGGAGCAGTAGCAGCAGCAGTAAGGGCAACAGCAGCAGCAGCAGTTAGCAGCAGCTGCAGCAACAGCAGCAGCAACAGCAGCGGCAGTAGCAACAGCAGCAACAACAGCAGCAGCAGCAGCAACAGCAGCAGCAGCAGCAGCTAACCAGGGGGGAGGTGCAGATACACCCGAAGCTGCCTCTGAGGCTGCTGCTCAGGTGTATGTACAGCGCGTGCACATCACCCAGCAAGAGAAGAATATATATAAATATATCTAAATATATAAATATATATATAAATATATATCTGTAGCTGCCTATACACCCCAGAAGGAGACTGCTGCCAGCTGTCTGTACACCGCAGCTGGCCAGGGGCGAGAGAAGAAAGAGAAAAAGAAAAAGAAAAAAAGAGAAAAAGTTTAGTTGTTTTCTCTTTTTTGTATATACTTTGACTCAATAAATTAAAAAAGAAGAAATAATTAACTCCTTCTTACACTCAACTGCAGCAACAGCTGCAGCAGCAGCAGCAGCAGCAACACCAGCAGCAGCAGCAGCAGCAACAGCAGCAGCAGCAGCAGAAAGGGGAGCGGGGCGTCAGCTGTAGCTCTCTTAGTTTGTACTATAGACAAAAAAAAAGAAAAAACAAACAAATTGTTTGTTTTATATAAAGATAAAATAAATAAGAGAAATAAAAGAGACAAAAGGAGACAAAAGGAGACAAAAGGAGACAAAAGGAGACAGCTGAGCTGCCCGCTGGTCAGCTGCAGCTTGCGTGAGGGTTTAGGGTTTAGGGTTTAGGGTTTAGGGTTTAGGGTTTATGTATAGTTTTTCGGTTTCTTTGTCTCTTATACTAGCATATATATACATGATACAACCTAGACCCTAAACCCTAGACCCTAGACTCTAGGGTTTAGGGTTTAGGGTTTAGGGTTTAGGGTTTAGGGACCGCTGGTCGGTTGGCTGCGGCCTGTGCTTGCGGTGGTGGTGTGTATGTGTTTTTTTCTTTTTGTGTGAGTAAAAATAAATTAAATTTATATTTATAAATTAAATTAATTAATATTTATTT
>NW_013570094.1:2258-3318 GCF_000499745.2 Eimeria mitis | reverse complement strand
CCCCCCCCCCCCCCCCCCCCGCGTACCGCCGCGGGCTGCTGGGGTGTATAGGCAGCTCAGCAGCAACCACAGCCTTTCTCCTGCTGTGCTTCTTCATTTTATTTTGTTTTAATTGCAGTTTATAAATATATAATAAATAAAACAATAAATAATATACAAACAAAATAAAATTAAACTCTTTTTAGGGTGTAAATACTACAGACAGAACAACACAGAAAGAGGCAGCGCAGCCAACTGACCCTACAACAATATAAATAAAAAGAGACAGATATAGCTTCATCTCTCTCTCCATAACTCTCAGTGCAGCAGCAGCAGCAGCAGCAGCAGCAGCAGCAGCAGCAGCAAGAGTAGCAACAGCAGCGGCGGCAGCAGCAGCAGTAACAACAACAGCAGCAACAGCAGCAGCAGCAACAGCAGCGAGACAGAGAAACAGAAAGAATAAGAAAAGAAAAAAAAGGGAGAGAGAGAAAAAGACAAACAACAAAAAACAGAGAAACGGCAGATGCTGCACAAACAAAGAGACAAACAAAAACAAAAAGGAGACAGCAACAACACAAATACATAAAAAAAAACAAAAAAAAACAAAAAAAAACAGAACTCACAGACACAGCAACGAAGCAAACACAAATACAAACAGAGAAAAGAGCAGACAAAACTACACAACCAACGCTAAACCCTAAACCCTAAACCCTAAACCCTAAACCCTAAACCCTTCTTGCCTGCTAGAATAGCTCAGCTCACCAAACAACACCAACCCCCGCACCCCCCAACTAGCTGTAGCTAGCTGTGGCTAGCTGTAGCTAGCTGTGGCTAGCTGTGGCTAGCTGTAGCTAGCTGTAGCTAGCTGCGGCTAACTGCGGCTAGCTGTAGCTAGCTGTGGCTAGCTGTAGGTAGCTAGGGCTATTGGTTTGTATTATATAATATAAATATTTATTATTTATTTATTTTTTTATTTAATTTTTGTCTATATTAATTTGTATCCTTAGGGTGGGGTTGTCTCCCCGCCCCACACAAAAGGAGACAGCAGCAGCAGGAGACAAAAGGAGACAGGCAGCAGCAA
>NW_013570094.1:2091-2158 GCF_000499745.2 Eimeria mitis | reverse complement strand
TCTCCCCGCCCCACACAAAAGGAGACAGCAGCAGCAGGAGACAAAAGGAGACAGGCAGCAGCAACAG
>NW_013570094.1:1819-2026 GCF_000499745.2 Eimeria mitis | reverse complement strand
CTGTCTTTGTCTTTATCTTTCTTTCTCTATTTCTCTCCTCTCTCCTTCTCTCTCTCTTTCTCTCTTTTTGTCTCTCTCTTTCTCTCTCTCTTTCTCTCTCTCTTTGTCTCTCTCTTTGTCTCTCTCTTTGTCTCTCTTTTTGTCTCCTTTTGTCTCTTTTTTTTTTCTTTTTGTCTCCTTTTGTCTCTCTCCGTTTGTCCGTCTCCT
>NW_013570094.1:1212-1719 GCF_000499745.2 Eimeria mitis | reverse complement strand
TGCTGCTGCTGCTGCTGCTGCTGCTGCAGCTGCTGCAGCAGCAGCAGCAAGAGACACAACAGCTGGTGCTGCAGTATCTCTGTCTTTGTCTTTATCTTTCTTTCTCTATTTCTCTCCTCTCTCCTTCTCTCTCTCTTTCTCTCTTTTTGCCTCTCTCTTTCTCTCTCTCTTTCTCTCTCTCTCTTTCTCTCTCTCTTTCTCTCTCTCTTTGTCTCTCTCTTTGTCTCCTTTTGTCTCTTTTTTTTTTTTCTTTTTGTCTCCTTTTGTCTCTCTTTGTTTGTCTGTCTCCCTTCTCTATCCCACTGTCATACTGATGAAGAAGCATGCAGCTGCAGCAGCCTCTTATTTATTTATTTATTTATTTATTTATTTATTTTATTTTTATTTTTATTTTTTTAATTTATTTTTCTATTTGTTTAATAGTGCTGCTGCTTTGTGTGTATTGTCTCTTCCTTCTGTCTCCTTTCTTCTGTCTCCTTCTCTCCCTCTTTTCTCTTTCTTTATATC
>NW_013570094.1:0-1188 GCF_000499745.2 Eimeria mitis | reverse complement strand
ATATATATATATATATATATATATATATATATAAATATATATATATATGTATATATATATATATATATATTTATATTTCTTTGTCTCCTTCTTCTGTCTCCCTCTTCTTCATAGTCTCTCTCTCTCTCTTCTCTGTCTCCTGTCTCCTTTTGCTGTCTCCTTTTCTTTCTTTCTCTTTCTATCTCTATATCTCTATCTCTCTATCTCTCTATCTATCTCTTTCTCTCTCTCTTTCTCTCTAAACCCTAAACCCTAACCCCTAAACCCTAAACCCTAACCCCTAACCCCTAAACCCTAAACCCTAAACCCTANAACCCTAAACCCTAACCCCTAAACCCTAAACCCTAACCCCTAACCCCTAAACCCTAAACCCTAAACCCTAGCAGTATTCTTTATAAGCTTCTCCTGCCTTAAGAATGCCTCCATACTGCTGCAGCCTGTGCTGCAGTTTGCCTGCAGCAGCAAGAACTAAACCTAGAAAGAGAGGGTGAGGTTTTAGTGGTTTAGAGATAAACTCCGGATGAAACTGTGTACATATAAAGAAAGGATGGTGTTTATATTCAGCTATCTCCATTCTGTCTCCTTTTATATCTTGGCCAACAAAAACAAACCCCACAGATTCTAGCTGGTGTACATACACCGGGTTTACTTCGTATCTATGTCTGTGTCTCTCATATATATATGTTTGTCTATCATATAAAGAATAAACTAAAGAAGTTTTGTCTTTTATTATTGTTGTCTTTGTACCTAAACGCATACTACCACCTTTGTCTCCTTCTGTATATTCAGGCATAGATATTACTACAGGGTGAGGTGTCTCCTTATCGAATTCTTGTGAATTTGCTTTATATAAAGAAAGAATAGATCTAGATATATCTATTACTGCTGTTTGCATACCTAAACAAATACCTAAATAAGGTATTCTATTTTCTCTACATATACGTGAGCTTATAGATTTACCTATTATACCTCTGTCTCCGAAACCACCAGGACAAACAATAGCATGCATATTTTTTATATTTCTCCATGCTTCTTTATATTCTTCTTTTTCTTTATATATATCTTCTAGGTGACTACTATCTATAAACTTTATATATAAACCTACACCGGCCTCCATGGATGCATGCTCTAGGGCCTTTATAATAGATAAATATGAATCCTTAAGCCCTGTATATTTCCCCACTATAC
>NW_013570093.1:8787-10286 GCF_000499745.2 Eimeria mitis | reverse complement strand
ATATATATATATATATATATATATATATATATATATATATATATATATATGCAAACAAAGAAAACAAACAAACGACAGCAGCTGCAGCTACAGCTCAAGTTTGTGCTTACTGCTGGTGCCGTTTCTTTGATTAGATAAACCTCATGGACGGCTAGCTGCATGCGAAGGTGTGAAACTAACTCGACTTGTGCAGTATACACGCTGCAGCATCTGTATTTTTGCTGCTCTTGCAGCAGCAGCAGCAGCACAGCAGCAGCAGCAGCAGCTGTTGCTGCTGCTGCAGCAAAGAAGCAGCAGTTTACCTCGATTTGTTTGGGTTTGCTGAGCTCGAAGGAAGTGACAGAAGGATGAGGCAGCCGAGCTGTTGCGTTTTCTATCTCTTCTAGCTTCACTCTTTCTCCTGCTGCGTGTTGATCTATGGCTACCAACACCACGCCATCCAGCACCCCCACAAGAAACTTGCATTGCACCTGCAGAAACAGCTCTTGTTTCTAGGGTCTAGGGTTTAGGGTTTAGGGTTTAGGGTTTTGCACCTGCGAAATGATCTTTATCCGAGACACGTCTTCGCGTCTTATGTGGAGTTCTGTTGATGGGTGTTTAATACCTACGCAGCAAGAAGCAACAATAAATTCAAGCATGCATGCATGCATGCATGCATGCACGCATGCATGCATGCACGCATGCATGCATGCATGCATGCATGCATGCATGCATGCGGGGGAGAAGGGTTATAGTGCGGTTGAGCTGCTTACCTTCCCCCCCAGAGACGAGGAGGCAAGAGGCCCAAGGGGCTGTCAGTGGAGATCGAAGAGAAGGAGAAGCAGCATGTTCATCGACTGCAGCACAAGGAGAATCTATGTTATATAAATTTTGCTTAGAAAAAGAAGAATTGCTGCTGGGGGCTGCAGCTGTTGGTGTTGTGTTTATATTCGTCGATGGTAGGTTTCTTCGTTGTTGTATTTGCAGCAGTTCTCTCCACTGTGCAAGAAAAGCTTGGGTCCCTGATGAGAAATAACATAATAAAAAAATAAATATTTATTTATTTTATAATCATATTTATATAATTAGAATAAAATTATTTTAAATAAATAAATAAAACAAACGGATGCCGCACCTCCTGTTTCTATGCGGTGCAGCTCCAGCATCTTCATAGCCTCAGCGGCCATATCGGTGTCACTAACAAACAAAAACACAACAACACTATCACTGAATTCATATTTTTAGTGGGGTCGCAAAGAAAGCAATTACTTGCTGCTTTCTTCTTTACACAGAGCGCTTCGAGCCGCCATACACAAGAGAAACAAAATCTATAAAAATTTCTCGGGCTAGCTGCTGCAGCTGTGATACAAAAAAAAAAAAAGTGTTTCGGTGGTTACCTCCGTCCACTCTGCACAGATAAGAAGAGCTGCAGACGCATGCAACAGAAACATGCAAATAAAATATTAAAAAACTTTTTTTTTTTTTTTTTTTTTGCTTACGCCATGGATCATCTTCTATGC
>NW_013570093.1:4167-8687 GCF_000499745.2 Eimeria mitis | reverse complement strand
TTTTTTTTTTCGGTTGGCGGGGAGAGTTTATGAATTCTGAATGAAAGCACTTGTATTTATGAATTATATTTGAAAAATATTTTATTTTTCTCACAAAGAGTCGATAAAAGAAGTTATAATGGGGCACTGTACAGGTCGCCCGTTGATCTGAATACAGCCGGCGGCGCTTCATGAAATTCAAATTTGCAAAAGTGGAAACGAAGAGGAAATTCACGGAAAGCTGACGGATACGACGCGTTTCTCCCTCTAAAAAAAACAAATAAAATAAAATAATAAATAAAATATTTAATATTTTAACTCTACACAAACCTGTTGATAGCCGCCGCATCACGCCTTCTACACGAACACTCTCTCCCGCCGACGAGCACTCCTCCTATAGCAATAATAAACCAAAAAATAAACAAAAAAAAAAAAGAAAACAAAACACAGACAAGGAGATGCAGACAAAATAATAAATAAATAAACGATATGACTCTTCTCACGAATTGACTGGCGGCTTCTCTCCCCTAAAGAAATTCATAAATTTATGTTATCCTGCAGAAGAAAAAAAAAAACAGAAAAAGTTGAATTTCTGTCGTACAAATATTTGGGTGATTCTTTCTTTGATACTGCTTCGACCCGGCAGCTCCAAATGCAGGCTGGTGTCAGTAGTAAGCGAAATGCTGAGAAGAGAGGAGCCGCAGTATTTTTTTTTTAGGGTTTGTTTGTTTTTTTTTCTTTTGCTTTTACTCTTACTCGATGTCATACTGCGCCCTGTGCATGCACGAAGAAGAAATGATATAAATAAAAAAAGAAACTGGGAGGGTTGCTGCAGAGTAAATATCTTACACTGCTAGCCCGATTGTGAATTGCTGAATAGATTCAGTTTCTTTTCTGAGATTCAATGCAGCTCGCCGCACTGGACATCCTTTGAAAAGGTCCGTCAAGCGAACGCAAGTGCCGCAAGAATTACGCGGGTTGCATGCATGCAGAGTGCAGGGATGCGGTAGTGTGAGGCCAAATGTTTCAGCTTTCCCTGCTTTCCTCGAGACGATATGCAGGTCAGCAATGTGCGCCAGCAGAGCCACACTCGTTGCGCTGCGGAGTATAAGAAATCGCCGTAAAAAAGTGCAACATGAAATTCAATCGCATGCACCTGCAGTTCGTCGTAGTGGAAAGCAGAGCTCCCTGATCCAGCCATAAGGAACGCAAGTCTTCCATTTCTGTCTCATCTAGGCCCTTCCTACACGAGTGAATGAGATAAAATGAAGTATTATTTTACTCTATTTCTTCTTTGTATTCAAAGCGCATACCCATTGTCACTGACACTCAGCTCGAAATTCTGAAAACTGAGGAAAATATCAACTCGCGAGCTCCCAGATGCCAGAGCAGCTTCAACAAGTCTCGCGACAGCGCGAC
Source organism: Eimeria mitis (assembly GCF_000499745.2). Lineage (NCBI taxonomy): Eukaryota > Apicomplexa > Conoidasida > Eucoccidiorida > Eimeriidae > Eimeria > Eimeria mitis. Next base: position 7,289 of record NW_013570093.1, on the reverse strand, counting down.
GGAAACTTGGGTACAAATACTGCGACCGTAAGTTGTGGCCTGTGCTGCTGTGCAGCTTTTGAATGCTCTGCATTGTTGCTGAGAGTTTTCTGTGCGAAAATGAGTACAAATACGCGGCTGTGAGGACGTTTGAGTTGAACTCAACAATAAATCCTAGACCGTAAATATCGAAAACAAAAGAAAATTAGATTTCAGGAGTTTGAATAAAGAGGAAATGCGGACAGCGCCTTCGAATGCCAAACAGGCACCAGCAGGAAGCGGAGCTGCCTATACACCCCAGACGGAACATCGCCTCGGTGACAAAAAAAACAAAAAGCCCTTCAAATAGAATAGGGGGCTGTTCCTTGTGAACTCAACCGACACGAAGAAATAAAATTAATGTTTCGTTTCTCTCGGTGTTCATTAAGATGCAGTTCATGGCCTTCTTACCTCGAGTTGCACTGCAAAGAAATCCGAATCCCACGATCGCCAGAAGCGGAAAGCTGATGGAAAGCTGATGGAAAGCTGATGGAAAGCTGATGGAAAGCTGGCTGAGGATGAAGTTTCACTCTTTATTGATATGTTGTTCTCCGTTTTGAGTCTGTATTTGCCTTTCTGCGGCCACGAGAGAACGAAGATACTGCAGTTTTTCGGCTATTTCATCGCGAGGTGCGTTGATCTGAAACCCGATGATTTGCACTCTCTGGCTGTGATCGTTTTCCCGTTGAATCTGCAGCAGGAAGTGACCCTGAGCACTCCTCATCTTCTCCGCAGCTGACATCAAAGAAAGCAACGGCGGGTATTCGACTTTCTGAATAATTTCGTTGGCTACGTCCGCCGCACTCACAGCAGGGAACACGCGCAGCCCGTCTGTCATCAGCAGCTGCCACTCAGCCCCCGCCTCCTCTCGCTGCCTTGCGTTAATCACAGCGCCAAACACCCAGAAAGGAGCCCCCTCTCCCTCTTCTGCTGCAGCACCGCCCTGGCTCTGCCACGCAGAAGGGGCCCCTGAGGCCTCTGGAGAAGGCAAGGCAACGTGCGGCTCTCCTGAGGCTGTCAACAAGGAGTCATTTCGAGGTGTACAGACACCCGCGAAGCACTCTCGCCGCTCCACCTGTGCTGCTGCTGCTGCAGGCCTATCCTCAAGAATAACCTGCTGCGGCATCGGCTCAGAAACTGAGGGCCACTGAAGAGGCCCCGGAGCAGGCACCTGATCTGCCACAGGTGGGTACCCCGCTTGGGGGGCCCCCTGGCTTTCGAATGGAATATCCGCCAGTGAGCCAGGTCGAGACTCCTTATGAGGCATCCTCGCCGGCGCCTGAGGGGGCCCCTGCGGTGTCCCCGTGGGGGCCCCCTGGGGTGACCCCAGGGGGGGCCCTTGGGTTATCCCGGTGGGGGCCCCCTGGGGTGACCCCGTGGGGGGCCCCTGAGGGGACCCCTGGTGGGGCCCTTGCTGAGGTGCCCACGAGGGCCCCCCGTGCGGATGCGCCGAAGGGGGCCCCTGTGTGGGTACCGCAGGGGGCCCCTGGGTCTTCCACTGGAGAGGGGCTGGCTGCTGTGCCGGTGGGTTTTCCCCGAAAGCGTCTGCAATATCTTCTAGGTCAAGAAGAAGAGAAGACTCGTCGTTAACAACAGAGCTGGAGCAGCTCAGGGGCCCCGGAGCAGCTCCTGATGCAGGGGGCCCCTGCCACGTCTGGGGGGCCCCAGGCCAAACGCGAGACAGGGGCCCCTCCGCAGCCGCCCCCGAGCTGGTCGTTGGCGCGGGGGGCCCCTGACCTGTGTTGAAGGGCCTCTGAAAGGATGTCTGGGGGCCCTTCCACGTGGCTAGGGGCCCCTGATCGCTGCCTTGGGGGCCCCCCTGCATAAAGCCTGGGGGCCCCTGGCCGGGCGTGGGGGACCCTTGCTGTGGCTGCTGCGGGCGCCCCGAGGCTGCTGCTGCTGCTGCAGCTGGCGTCTGAGGAGCGGGGGCCCCCAAGGCCCCAGAAGGAGCAGCATTGGGGGGGAAGGTACGGGGAGCTGCAGCAGCAATTCCTGGAGCAGGCGCAGCAGTTGGGAGCCGTTGCTGCTGTTGCTGCTGCTGCTGCTGCTGTTGCTGTTGCTGCTGCAGCAGCTTTGCCTGAGCCACACGCACGAAATTCTAGAGTGTATGAGGTGTACATGCACCTGGTGAGGTGTACATACAGCTGCATCAATGCCTCCCCTCACCCCCCCNCCGCCCCCCAGTGAGTTGCTTACTATTGTTTCTTCTTCTTCTTCTGTGTCTGCTGCCTCGTTGGGCCTGGGGAGGCCCCCCCATAGAACATGTACGTTTTGCGGCTGCAGGAAGAGGAGGCCCCTGCGCACCTCCGGGTGTCCATACACCAGAAGCTTAGCGCGTAAGCCCAGGGTACTCTGCGTGAGTGTTTGTATATATTTATATTCAACTGCAGGCAGCAGTACGTGGCCGTCGGTGAGACAGAGCTTAAGACATCTATATTTTCCTTGTTGTATTTTTTTTCGGGTTTTATAAGGTTCGTTTATGTTTATCACCGACAGCACCTGCAGTATATACACCCCAATCAGTCTCTCTCTGTGCCAGCAACACAAAGAAGGAGAAACCTGAGGCTCGCCTGACTCTCTTATATCCGAACGAAGAAAAGCCTCAGCTGCTGCGGCCTCTGCAGCAGCAAAAGAAGAAAACGGCGAGGGTACTCTGCTGCCATTGCTGCTGCTGCTGCTGCTGCTGTTGTTGTTGCTGCTGCTGCTGCTGCTGCGCTCCTCCAGCCAACGACAGACCCATGCGGTACTCACGGGGAGGCCAACAGAACGCAGCGAGGCCCCCAATGCTTCGCCGCTTATATGTGGTGACATCCCCAGGTGTATGTACACCCGAAATACCTCAGTAGCTGAAACAACGGCCACATGAGGACGAAGGAAATAGCCGCATAGTATAGAGGCGATAGAGAGAGATCCATCGATATGTTTTTCTTTGGCCCCTCAATACTAACATAAAATATATATAAATAAAATATAAAAATAAATGACAAATGTTTTATAATACTCCTAAATTTACACACATATACAAACAGAAAACAACATACAGCAAGACATACGAGGCGCACGGCGACACGCCAGGCACCCAAACCCTATACACCCAAAACCCT
>NW_013570093.1:3853-4067 GCF_000499745.2 Eimeria mitis | reverse complement strand
ATATACACTATACACTGTTTGTATTAATATTAAATAAAATACTAAACATAAAAATAATTAAAATATATTTATTCTTCGCTGCAACACACACAAGAAAGACTGGGGGCCCCCTGTGTTTGGGGGCCCCGCCACCACGTTCAGCAGGCGGTGGGTGGTGGGGCCCCCCGCAGCAGCAGCAGCAACAAAGAAGGCCCAAGAGAATATATTACGACTG
>NW_013570093.1:3420-3753 GCF_000499745.2 Eimeria mitis | reverse complement strand
TCGTAATATATTCTCTTGGGCCTTCTTTGTTGCTGCTGCTGCTGCGGGGGGCCCCACCACCCACCGCCTGTTGAACGTGGTGGCGGGGCCCCCAAACACAGGGGGCCCCCAGTCTTTCTTGTGTGTGTTGCAGCGAAGAAGAAATATATTTTAATTATTTTTATGTTTAGTATTTTATTTAATATTAATACAAACAGTGTATAGTGTATATATTGCCCCGCTGTGGCCGCCTACACCTCACACAACCCTCCTGGGGGCCCCCCTGAACGCTTAAAGGGGGGCCCCATAGCACAGACAAGATAACGGCATTGAGGCTGTTGAACCCATGGCCCA
>NW_013570093.1:3204-3320 GCF_000499745.2 Eimeria mitis | reverse complement strand
GGGGGGGAGAGGGGGATGGCGCCCCCGAACTGCGTGCCGGTATTCTGCCACTTGGACTTGGTGAGCCTTCTCCTCCTTTGAGCCCTTCTATACCGCCAGCTCAGCTAGCTAGCTAC
>NW_013570093.1:1797-3104 GCF_000499745.2 Eimeria mitis | reverse complement strand
ATTATTTTTATGTTTAGTATTTTATTTAATATTAATACAAACAGTGTATAGTGTATATATTGCCCCGCTGCGGCCGCCTATACCTCACACAACCCTCCTGGGGGCCCCCCTGAACGCGTAAAGGGGGGCCCCATAGCACAGACAAGATAACGGCATTGAGGCTGTTGAACCGAAACCCTAAACCCTAAACCCTAAACCCTAAACCCTAAGCTGCAAGGGAGCTGAGGAGGGGGGGGGGAGAGGGGGATGGCGCCCCCGAACTGCGTGCCGGTATTCTGCCACTTGGACTTGGTGAGCCTTCCCCTCCTTTGAGCCCTTCTATACCTCCAGCTCAGCTAGCTAGCTAGCTAGCTAGCTAGCTGTGTAGCTAGCTAGCTGTGTAGCTAGCTAGCTAGCTAGCTGTGTAGCTAGCTAGCTAAGAAACAATAGCCAGCTGGCTCAGCTGTTTGTGGGCCCGCAGGACTGCTTCTACTGCCAGGTAGAGCACCGCCGCCTCGGCATCCCGAGACACGTACCCCTCGCTGTGAGACAGGTGGGGCTTCAAACCCTAAACCCTAAACCCTAAACCCTAAACCCTAGAATAGAGAAGCTGGCTGCCTCGCGGCCTCTTCTCTGTGCCCCCTTAATACCGAGAGGAGTTGAGCCTCTCTCCCTTGGTTGCTGCTCCTTTTCCAAATACCTTGCTTCTCTTGCTGCTGCTGCTGCTGCTGCTGTTTCTGCTGCTGCTGTTTCTGCTGCTGCTGCTGTTTCTGCTGCTGCTGCTGTTCCTGCTGCTGCTGCTGCTGCTGCAGTGGGACAGCGTGATAGCTGTGAACTACCCAGCTCGAGCGATGGGGGTTAAGAGGGGGCAGCGGGTGGAGACGGTGCGGTCTCTCTGCCCCTCAATAGAGCTCGTCCATGTAGAGACTATCTCAGCCAGAGACAAAGGAGACAGAACACAGGTATACTTCGCTAGGGTTTAGGGCCTAGGGTTTAGGGTTTAGGGTTTAGGGTTCAGGGTTTAGGGTTTAGGGTTTAGGGTTTAGGGGTACAGGGACTAGAATATGCTGGCTCGGGTTTAGAACGCGGAAGATTTAGGGTTTATGCTTTGGAAGGCTTAAAGGGTTTAGGGTTTAGAGGGTTTAGGGTTTAGGGTTTAGGGTTTACTGCGTTCGAAGCTCCCACCGCCGTCTTCTTTTGGCGGGATTCTCCTGTTGGCAGAGGCGCAGCAGTTGCTAGTGAAAATTAGGGTTTAGGGGGTTGAGGGTTTAGGGTTTAGGGTTTAGGGTTTAGGGTTTAGGGTTTGTGCTGCTGGCGACATGCAGCCA
>NW_013570093.1:0-1697 GCF_000499745.2 Eimeria mitis | reverse complement strand
AGGGTTTATGCTTTGGAAGGCTTAAAGGGTTTAGGGTTTAGAGGGTTTAGGGTTTAGGGTTTAGGGTTTAGGGTTTAGGGTTTACTGCGTTCGAAGCTCCCACCGCCATCTTCTTTTGGCGGGGTTATCCTGTTGGCAGAGGCGCAGCAGTTGCTAGTGGAAATTAGGGTTTAGGGGGTTGAGGGTTTAGGGTTTAGGGTTTAGGGTTTAGGGTTTGTGCTGCGGGCGACATGCAGCCGGACTGGAAGGCAGACAAAGTGACGTTGCAGCGGTACAGAGACGCTTCTGCTGAGGTGAGGGTTTAGGGTTTAGGGTTTAGGGTTTAGGGTTTATAACCGAGGGTTTAGGGTTTAGCAGCAAGTGTATCTCTTCCCTCTACGCTCTATCGATTGAGCGTGAGTGTGTCTAGGGTTTAGGGTTTAGGGTTTAGGGTTTGTGTTTCAGGTGTTATCTTTGTTACTAGATTACTGCCAGCTAGTGGAGAAGGCCTCCATAGATGAGGTGTATGCGGACCTCACCCCCCACGCCGCTGCCCTCGTCCTCTCCCTCATCAACGAGGGGCCCCCCTCAGACACAGAAGACGGGGGGGCCCCCCAACCCAGTCCTCAGGGGGGCCACCAACCCAGTCCTCAGGGGGCCCCCCAACCCAGTCCTCAGGGGGCCCCTCAACCCAGTCCTCAGGGGGTCCCCGAAGCCTGTCCTCAGGGGGCCCCCCAACCCAGCCCGCAGGGGGGCCCCCAACACAGTCCTCAGGGGGGCCCCCAACCCGCTTCTCAGGGGGGCCCCCAACCCACAGTACCGTCCGTCCCCGCAGAGGGGCCCCCACGGATTACATTAGGCACTTCGCATGAGGCAGCCCCTGAGGGGGCCCCTGAGGGGGCCTCTGAGGGGCCCGCTGCTGTAGCCACTGAGGGGCCCCCTGCTGTAGCCCCTGAGGGGCCCCCTGCGGTACCCCCCGAGGGGCCCCCTGCGGTACCCCCCAAGAGGCCCCCTGCGGTACCCCTCGAGGGGCCCCCTGCGGCAGTCCCTGAGGGGGCCCCCGAGGGGCCCCCTGCAGTAGGCCCTGAGGGGGCCCCTGAGCAGGCTGCTGAGGGGGCCCCTGAAGCGGCCCTTGAAAGGGATGGGGGGCCCCCCCAAGGCCCCCTTGAGGGGCCCCCTAAAGGAGGGTCTTGTGGGGGGGCCCCCTCCACTCCATCAACTCCGTCAGATGCCCAGTTAGAGCGCAGGGGGCCCCCCGATACCCCTGAGGCCCCTGGGGCCTCGGGGCCCCCTGGGGGCCCCTCTGTTTCTAGTGGTTTGTCTTACAGCCCCTCGCCTGTGGGTGCTGGTGAGGGGGGGCCCCCAAGCGAGCCTAATGCCTCTTCTTTGTCTCCTCACTGCAGCAGTGAAGCAGCAGGGGGCCCCCCTTCCTCCCCTTGGAAGGGTACAGGAGGAGGAGGAGACGCAGGGGGGGGCCCCCCCTTGGGGGCCCCTGCCCCTGAGCCCTCTTCGTCTCCTGGGGGCCCTTCCTGTGGACCCTCGTCTCCCCTGGGGGCCCCCACGGGGGCCCCCCAGGGCCCCCAAAGGGGCCCCCGTCAGGAGCATCCGGCAGAGGCCCCTTGGGCGGTTGGGGGCAGCACAGGCAGCGGTGATGGGGGCCCCTGCGGGGGCCCCTCCCCCCCAGAGGGGCCCCGTTGGTCTCCCACTACCCCCATAGG
>NW_013570092.1:4744-10018 GCF_000499745.2 Eimeria mitis | reverse complement strand
ACCCGCTTAAGGCCCCTAGGCGCTGAGCTGCTGCAGCAGGGGGGCCCCATACCCCAGCAGGCCCCTAGCTACTGCTGCTAGTGCGCTAGCCTGAGGAGAAGAGCTGCTGAAGATACAGGCAACTGGATACTGAGTAGCGGTGAAGTGGTGCTGCAGCTGGAGGCAGCGGCAGCGGAGCTTTTAGCTGTGGCAACGGTACTCGGCGACCAGGTCTCAGGGTTTAGGGTTTAGGGTTTAGGGTTTGGGGCGGTGCAGCGGGGCCGGTAGTGTGCGTCCTGCCTCTGGCGGGCTGGGAAAAGTGTTCAGGTGTATGTACAGCTGGTCGTCGGCTGTGACGCGCGAGAGGAGCGTGTGTTGCTGCTGCAGGCGCCTTCAACTACAGCTGCTGCGACCCAGGAGCAGCAGGATAGAGGTGCAGCGGTACCCGCAATAGAAAGGGGGGTTTGAGGCGAAGAGCCGCTGAACTTGAACTGCGGAGATGCGGTGAAGAAGGCTGTAGATGAAAGAGTTGCAGCGAGTTGCGTTGTGCTGCTGTATGTATTGAGTGGCTCCGGGGAGGCAGGCAGATCGTCTGCATGTGTTTGTGTTTTTTTCATGAAAGTTTTTTCTTTAAAGAGGTTCTTCTAATCGACAAAATGTATTTTACGGCGTTTTATCCGCGTAAAAGGAGCAAAGGTAGACTCCTGAATCGGCTGTACCCGTAGTAAGAACAGCGCCAGCTCAGGGTGATGAGCTGCGGTGATGCTGAGGGCCGTTGCGCTCCTTTAAAGCGGCAGAATCTTCTTAATTGAACTGAAATTCAGAAAGATATGGCCAAAAGAACCTCAAAAAACACAGCTTTCCACTGAAGGCTCCATGAAGTTAAGAGGAAATGCAGCACCTGCATGCGGCGATCCCTAGAAACTCTCGGCCGCAGGATCTCAGCCGCACGCCTCTCCGGCGTTGAACAAATGTCTTATATATGAATACAATAGTTTAAATAAAAAGAATGAATTCGTTTTTATTTTATTTATCATGTTCTTCTTATGCTTCGTATTGAATGGATTGATTTATGACGCAGAAGGCAGATACAAATACAGTAGCCACAGCAGCCGGTGATGCAAAAAGAAAGCTGAATATTTGTTGCGTGTCACGAGTTGAAAGAGCTCAAGAGAATTTGTTTCTCTTTTTTTTTTCGTATATTTCGGTGTGTAGTGTTCATGTACAACTTGGTTTCGGTGTATTTTCACCTTGCTTCCCTCGTCGCACTTATGAAGGCCGAGAAAGCTGCAAAAAAAACCAAAATATTGAACATGAATTTCAGAAGCTACAGAGCCACCGCAGCCCGCATTCTATGAATTTCCACAAAGCTGTGGTTTGTAGTGGCATGAAGCGAGAAGAGAGAAACATGAAACTTGTTGTATTTCCTTACTTTGTTTCAGGTGTGTGGTGCCGAGTATATGAATGCGTTTAATGTAATTCTAGCGCGTGCAGGTTGGCTACAGAAAGCACTAAATAAATATTGTTTAAAATTTTTTTACGTTTCGGGTTTTTATAATATATCATCAAACTGTTCAAGTTTGTCTACGCTTATAGTTGTAGTGGCTCGGCATAGTGAGTCGTTTCACCTTTGTATGTGGGGTTGTTTCCTCGCAGCAGTATAGTGCAGCATACTGACTGCATCTGTTTCTTTCTTNACCTTTGTATGTGGGGTTGTTTCCTCGCAGCAGTATAGTGCAGCATACTGACTGCATCTGTTTCTTTCTTTTTCTCTTCTCTACATTATATTCATCTCCATGTGTTTGTCTCTATATGTCTAGTAGGAGAACACATGCAGCACTGAAGAGCAGTGGGTATTGCTGTTATTCTTAATTGTATTATTTGAAAGATGAACTTGACTCTGTTGCAACAACCACAAAGACTGGCCTCGCCTATGATCGAGAACTCCAGCTAAAATTTATATTTGTAGTTCCTGGGGTGCTGCTTACCCAGGGGCAATTGATTTGTTTAATACACAGCAGCAGCACGAGCAGCAACACCATATGAAGCACTGAAGCTAATCCGGCGGTGTCTGTGTGTATGCGCCGCTGTAGATCGACCCAAATGCTTTACTTTCTCTGCTTATTTGTTGTGTGCTGCTGCGGGAGTTTAATGCTCTAATTTTTTGTTATCTAAGGAGAAAAAGAATGCAGTCTATAGCTCTTCTGTATGCATTCAAACACAAACAAAGCGGTGCAGTCGATGCCAAGCTGCACAGCTGGATCAGCCACAATCTGCAGCTGTATCTAGCTGCTGACTAGCAGCAGCTAGCTGCTGGCTAGCTGTAGCTAGCTACTAGCTAGCTGCAGCTAGCCGCAAGGGTATGAATAGCTCCAGCATATATCTTCCTTTCTATTTATTTCTCTTTCAGCCTTTCAAATGTCTTTTATCTTTTGCACCGAATTTGCAACTCGTTTTGTTTAGTGCTCTTGCTGCTACATCCTTCCTGCGTATACACCCCGTGAGGTCTCTGTGTATGAATGTGTGTGTTTGTGTGTGGATGTTTTTCTTTAATTATTTGTTTAATTATCCTAAATAAACGAGTTTTTTTTGCATATTTATAATTAAAAATCTATGCATCAACAGAAAACGGATCTGAATACACAATTGCTACTCAAGGGGCTGAGAGGAGCCCTGTTATTTTCCTTTGTATTCCCCCCCTTAAATTTTATTTTTTATTTTTTTTTTTTTTGACTTTTTATACGCATTGCAGGCTGCTGACTTGTTGTTTTGTTTTTACTTTAGTATTTTTAAACACAAAGAAATGAGCAGAGGAAACAGAAAAATATAAATTTATATACAAGTACATCACCATAACCCAAAAAGGAGAAAAAAGAAAACAGCAGAAACAGCCATATATAACATGTTGATTAAGAAGTAAAAAAAGTTTAAACATAAAAAATATTTATATTTTCGTTTATATACACACCAAATAAAGAAAAATTATTATATATTTGCATACATACACAGACCCACCGCATCATCTTTACTTTCATTTCACTGTATATGAATGTGTTCTTCTTTGTTTATATTTTTCTTTATATCAATATATTTCTCTTTGCTTCTTAATTATATTTAAGCTTAACATGCTCCTCTGTGTTTTACACCCCAAAAGAATATATATTTCTCTTTTTTTTTTTTTTTTGAGTTTCATTGTATACTACTCTGTTTCTTTTTCTTTGCCGCTTAGTTTAGTTTTATTTGAATTTGTTGTTTTTCTTTGCTTGCAATTCACTTCTCTTAGTAGCTATCTTTATATCGGTGTTTTCTTCTCTGTCTGTAGCTATGTATACAAACTTTGTTTTCTTTATAAAGAACACTTTAATATTCTATTTCTTTTTTTTTTTTTTTTTGCTTTCTTAGTTTTTTAATTATAAAGAGAGAAACAGCTGCCCTGGTGTACAAACAAAGCACCATTAAACCTTATTAATCTATCGCTATTCATATTTATATACAGAAGATAAAGACATAATACACCTCAATTCAAATAGAAAATGAACAGGATATGGTATATGTTGTTTGTAGTTTTTTTTCGGTTGTTGGTGGTGGTGGTTGTTGTATTTTAGTTTTTTTTTTTTGTTGCTGTTGTTTTTGTTTTTTGCTTTCGTTATTGCTTTCGTTTCTGTTGTTCTTGTTGATTTCGTTTTTATTGTTGCTGCTTTTTCTACTTTTTTTTTTATTGTCGTTGTTTGTAATTTTTATTTTTGTTTTTTTTTGAAATATATTTATCACTGCATTCTATTTAAACTGAAGTGCGCATTGGGGTGTATGCTGAGGTGCTGCATTTGGTGTGAGTGAAATAGCGAGTAAAATAAATAAATAAATAAATTTATTTTATAAATAAAATAAATAAATTTATTTTATTTATAATGATGATGAAATATACAATATTATATTTCTATGAATTTAATTTTATCTTTTTTTCATCTATTTATCTTTCTTTCTTTCTTTTTATTTTCTCATTCAAACTCTTTTTTTTTACATTTGTTTGTTCTTATACTTTCTTCATATTACCTTTATAAGCCTTTTTGTTTTTCTTCTTTTTTTTATTTTTTTCTTTAGGCTCTTCCTCTTTACTTCTTTTTTATTCTTTTTGAATTTGTAACGTATTCCTTTTTCTCTGTTTTTTTTATCCTTTATTCTTTTTTCATCTTTCCTCCTTAAATCCTTTCTTCTTCTTTGTTTATTTTTACTCGGTTAAACATTTTTTCTTCTTTTTTATTTTTACTCTTTGAATCTTCATTTTTTCTTTTTTATTCATTAAGAAACTTGAAATTCCTCTTTTTCGCTTCTTTTTGTATTTCAGTATTTCTTCTCTTCCTTTCTTTGTTTATTTTAATTGTTTATTTTATTTTTTTCTTTTTTTTTATTTAAACAGTGGAGAACTTTCCTTATCTTCTGTTTATTTCAACTCTTTCATTTCTTATTTCTCTGCTCATTGAATTCATCTTTCCTCTTTTTTGTTTATTTCGGCGCAATAAACTCTTCTTTTTTCTTCTTTTTTTATTTTAATTGTTTATATTTTTCTTTTTTCTTTTTTATTTATCTACATTTTTCATTGTTTTTAGTTCTGTTATAAGCAACAGCAAAGCACCAACCAGCGCTTGTTCTGTATGCATTGCACAAAGGATTCGAGCATCACCCAACAAAGTAAACGCTTTTCCTCTGAATTAAATATATACTGTAAATTAAATAATATTTTAAATTAATTAATAAATAAAATTAAATTAAACTTCGCATTGTTTTACAAAAGTTTCAGTGCTGTGCTTTCTCTAGGACCCCCACGACCACGGAACACAGCGAGCAGCGATGAGCAACTGCACTGTATTCAGTTAAATTTTATGAATTTTTTTCATTTACATTTACTTTTTAAACATAATTAATTAATTTATTTCTTTTTTAATAGCTTTTACTGATTTTTTTTTCTCTAAACAAGCCCCTCGCACCAGCACAAGGGGGGGCCTCCTATGCCTTCGCTGCGTGCAGCCTTCGGCGGTGGGGCCCCCCTTCTTTTTTTCTGTATTTGTTTGTGTTGTATTTAGTTTTTCTTTTGCTGCATAAAGCAGTAAAATATATATAAACAAGTTTATTTTGAGAGTAGAAACACCAGGGGCCCCCTGCATGGGCCTCGTGAATACTGCGTGTTCACACCCATTGATTTCGTTGCTTTCATCTGAGCTGTCTAGACACCTCAGCAGCTTCTTCATTCAGCTTTCCACTTTTTTATGCTTCACAAATATAATTCTTTGCTGCGGA
>NW_013570092.1:2894-4640 GCF_000499745.2 Eimeria mitis | reverse complement strand
CTCTCTCTCTCTCTCTCTCTCTCTCTCTCTCTCTCTCTCTCTCTCTCTCTCTCTCAGTTTATTTCTTTTTTTTTCGTTCTTCTTTCCTTTCTTTGTTTTGTTATTTTCTCCCTTTACTCATTTGCAGCATATTACAAGGCAGACCTGCACGCCCAGGGGATGAGATGCGCGAGTTAGGGCCTCGGCTGCTGCTGCTGCTGCTGCTGCTGCCGCTGCTGCCGCTGCTGCTGCTGCTGCTGATACACATACCAGGGGGGGCCCCTTCTTAACATGAGTGAATGGTCTGCAGCAGCCGCGGCGCCGTCTGGCTCAGAGCAGCAGCAAGCGTGGGGTGTACAGACACCCGAAGGCCAGGGCCCCGCTTCTCCTCCTCCTCACACCCCCATAGACAAGCCAGCAGCAACAGGGGGCCCTCACTGCAGCAGCAGCAGCGCAGCAGCAACCACAGCAGCAGCAGCAGCAGCAGCAGCAGCAGCAGCAGGTGCAGCAACAGGCAGCAACGGCTCACAAGGGGGCCCCCAGAGGGATCCCACAGCCCACGGACCCTCCTTAGGTAACAGGGCGCAGTCGCAAGCCCTGCAGCAGCAGCAGCAGCAGCAGCAGCAGCAGCAGCAGCAGCAGCAGCAACAGCTGCAGCAGCAACAGGATCATCAACAGAATCCTACAGAACAAAGGGGAAAGCAGCAACCGACAGACAGTACCAGCCGCAGGCACCAACGCAGAAGAGGCGGGCAGCGCAGTAAGCAGCAGAAGCAGCAACAGCAGCAGCAACTGCAGCAACAACAGCAGCAGCAGCTGCAGCAACAACAACAGCAGCAGCAGCAGCAGCAGCACGTAGACTGTGCATCTGAGAGGCTAGAAAAATCTGCATTGACGGAACGGCAAGAAGAGCCGGTGCAGCAGCAGCAGCAACTGCAGCAGCAGCAGCAACCGCAGCAGCAGCAGCAACCTCAGCAGCAGCAACCTCAGCAGCACCATGGGTCTGGTTCATTGTCCCACCCACAGCTACAGCGTTCCCACAGGAGTCAGCGGCAGCCGCAGCAGCAGCAGCAGCAAGAGCAGCAGGAACAGCAGCAGCAGCAGCAGCAGCAGCAGCAAGACAATGAAGGCGCCCGATCCCAGCAATCAACAGAGGGAGAGGCCATCTGCATAGGAGCAGCTTCTGGTGCTGCTGAGCCTAGCAACGCTGCAACTACTCCTGCTGCTGCTCCTGCTGCTGCTCCTGCTGCTGCTCCTGCTGCTGTTGCTGCTGCTGCTGCTGAGGATGATAGTTCGCAAGGGGGAGCAGCAGCAGATGAGCATGCAGCAGCAGCAGCAGCAGACATTGCTGCAGCAGCAGCAAACTTCTGCGCGCCCTCCTTCTACACAAACCTAGCAGCTGCTCCGATGCATGCAAGCGACAGCAGCAGCAGCAGCAGCAGCAGCAGCAGCAGCAGTGGCAGCAGCAGCAGCAGCAGCAGCAATGAACGCAGCAGCAGCAGCAACTCCACCTTCAGAGCAATTCGTCACCCGCGGGGCCCCCCAGGCCCCTCCTTGCCTTCATATCTTCCCCGTTCTACGCTGCAGCAGCAGCAGCAGCTGCTGCTGCATCAGCAGCTGTATCACCCGCAGCAGCAGCAGCACCAGGAGGCGAAGCAGCAGCTGTACCACCCACAGCCGCAGCAGCAGCAGCCGCAGCAGCAGCAGCAGCAGCAGCAGCAGCAGCAGCAGCAGCGGCAGCAAGATGATGTGAGCTGCATGCAGCAA
>NW_013570092.1:1722-1913 GCF_000499745.2 Eimeria mitis | reverse complement strand
AGGATAGTTCATCAGAAGGAGACAGCATAAACATATCTTCTTTTTCTGTTTTTTCTTCTGCTGCTGTCTCCCCTTTGCGTCTCCGCTTAACTTTATTACTTTCTCTTGACGATAGATTATACTATGGAGAGACCCTAGCTTCCTCTGCTGCACACGGCTGTGGTTTTGCTTTGTATGGTGGGGGGATAGCT
>NW_013570092.1:756-1622 GCF_000499745.2 Eimeria mitis | reverse complement strand
AGGATAGTTCATCAGAAGGAGACAACATAAACATATCTTCTTTTTCTGTTTTTTCTTCTGCTGCTGTCTCTCCTTTGCGTCTCCGATTAACTTTATTACTTTCTCTTGACGATAGATTATACTATGGAGAGACCCTAGCTTCCTCTGCTGCACATGGCTGTGGTTTTGCTTTGTATGGTGGGGGGATAGCGGGGGGCCCCCAGGGCCTCTGGGGTAGGGGGGCCCTCACTCGCCTGGGTTGCGGCTCCCTCAAGGGCCCCTGCGTGCTGCTGCAGGGCCCCTCCGGTGATATTCCGAGTCCTGGGGGCCCCCATGGTGGTTGGGGTGTTTCTATGAGAGGTGGTTGTGGGTGGGGCCCCCCAGGTGCATGGGGGGCCCCCCCGGGGGGATGGGTTGGTGGGGGGGCCCCCTGGGTACCTGGTAGCAATGAGTGTGTGATGAGTGGGGGGGGCCCCCGTAGTATATGTGGGTACTGTGGGTACTGGAGACTCGATAGGAGAGAGGGTTGGGGGGTGTTGCTGTGGGGCCCCTCTGCTCTTAAGTATGAGGGGCAGTGGTTGGGGGGGGCCAGGCATGGGTATGGGGTACAGGGGCTGGCTCAGGGTACCCGGTATGTGGGTCAGTTCAGCTGGGGGGAGAAGCATGGGCGAGGTATTCTGGTGTATGCTGGGGGCCTTATATATGCTGGAGAGTGGCAAAGAGGAAAGCTGCTGCAGCAGCAGCTGCTGCTGCCTGATCCGGGTCTCTTACCCCCCAAATTCTATAAACGCTTTAAATATAAAAAATATAATAATTTTTCCTTTGATGCTGATGATACGCTCATGCCCACACACACACATACATACACACGCATCAATGGAGTGCAT
>NW_013570092.1:0-656 GCF_000499745.2 Eimeria mitis | reverse complement strand
GTGGCAAAGAGGAAAGCTGCTGCAGCAGCAGCTGCTGCTGCCTGATCCGGGTCTCTTACCCCCCAAATTCAGTAAACGCTTTAAATATAAAAAATATAATAATTTTTCCTTTGATGCTGATGATACACTCATGCCCACACACACACACACATACACACGCATCAATGGAGTGCATGCAGACACGCAGCAGCACCAGCAGCAGCAGCAGCAGCAGCAGCAGCAGCAGCAGCAGCAGCAGCGGGAGCAGCAGGAGGAGGAGGAAAAGCGGGAGGAGCAGCAGGAGGAGCAGCAACGAGGATTACATAGAGGAGATGGTGGGCATGTACAGCAGCAAACGTGGGAACAGATGCAGCAGCAGCAGCAGCAGCAGCAGCAGCAGCAGCAACAGCAGCAGCAGCAGCAGAAAGAAAAGGAGCAGCAGAGACGAAGACGGGCTAGGGAGCTGCGGCGGCGTCCAGCTTCTCTCCGTCGTGCTGCTGCTGCGATTGGCATAACAAGCAGCAGCAGCAGCAGCAGCAGCAGCAGCAGCGAGGATAGTAACGATGAAAAAGATATAGGAATGGAACAGAAACTAACGAAGCAGGTTGAGCTGCTGCGGCAGTTTTCTGCTGCTGCTGCTGTGCGGCATTGGGGTGTTGAGCATGTAGAGTGTTTGC
>NW_013570091.1:9705-10108 GCF_000499745.2 Eimeria mitis | reverse complement strand
AGCTCAATGAGCTCGCTGTTGCCTTCAATACAAACCACGTAAACCCTAAACCCTAAACCCTAAACCCTAATTTTTAAATTCTAAAATATGATGTATCTGTTTATTGCCTTCTGCAGCAAATAAATAAACCCTAAACCCTAAACCCTCGTAAAATAAATAAGTAAACCCTAAACCCTAAACCCTAAACCCTAAACCCTTTTTTTTTTTTTCTGCTGCAGCAAAAGAGCTGCAGCTCGTTGCTGTTCTCTTCTCTCGTAAACGGCCTCAGCCAGCCCCTCGCCTCTAAACTCAGTAACCCTAAACCCTAAACCCTAAACCCTAAACCCTAAACCCTGAGCCGTAGAAGCCGCTGCCTTGCTGAGCTCTCTAAACCCTAAACCCTAAACCCTAAACCCTAAACCCT
>NW_013570091.1:4863-5047 GCF_000499745.2 Eimeria mitis | reverse complement strand
AAAAAAAAAAAAAAAAAAGAAAAAAAAAAAAGAAATTTTTATTAAATATATTTTTATTTTATTTATTTAAAAATATATATATTAATAAATTAAATAAATAAAAATGTTTTTTTCGTTTTTTGCTGGGGGGGGGGCTGCTGCATTTTGTCTTGTTTTATATGAATCTATCTAACTATGAATACAC
>NW_013570091.1:4568-4763 GCF_000499745.2 Eimeria mitis | reverse complement strand
TATATATATATATATATATATATATATATATATATACATATATATATATATATATATATATATGTATATAAAACAAATACATTATAGATATATAAAAGTAAATAGTTTTTTGTTTTTTTTATTTTTTTTGTTTTTCCAGAAAAATCGCAGAAAATTAATTTTCAGCAAAAATTTTTTTTTTGTGGTTTCGTTGAT
>NW_013570091.1:3627-4468 GCF_000499745.2 Eimeria mitis | reverse complement strand
TATATATATATATATATGGGAGATATATACCCTAAACCCTAAACTCTCATCCCCCCAGCGCCACAAAGCAGCAGTCTGTATACTGCAGCTGACCCTTAACCCCTGCGCTAAACCCTAAACCCTAAACCCTAATCTAAACCCTAAACCCTAAACCCTAAACCCTAAACCCTTACTCTCCGAGGGTTTCAGCAACCTTCCACTTCTTAGCGATATCTGTTTCAAAGGCCTGCCACTCCTCCAGCCTAAACCCGCAAACCCTAAACCCTAAACCCTAAACCCTAGCAAACCCTAAACCCTCTATATGCTCGCCCTAGACATCTGTATGAGCAGGGGATCAATCGAGGGTTTAGGGTTTAGGGTTTAGGGTTTAGGGTTTTGTTGCCTGCCTGCGGAGAGCCTGCTGCTGCAGCATCTTTGCAAAGGGGGCCTGAGACCAAACGTAAACCCTAAACCCTAATCCTAAACCCTAAACCCTAATCCTAAACCCTAAACCCTAATCCTAAACCCTAATCCTAAACCCTAAACCCTAAGTCATCAACCCTTCAAGCGTTAAGCGCCTGCAGAATATCCTCTAAGGCGCAAACCCCAAACCCTAAACCCTAAACCCTAGCAAACCCTAAACCCTAAACCCTAGCAAACCCTAAACCCTAAACCCTAAACCCTTTTTTTTTTTTGTATGATAGTTTACCTCACTAAAGTATTTAGTGCCTACAGCAGCAAACCCTCGTTTGGGTTTTAGCTGCGACAACATTTCTTCTTTTTTGTTTTTTTTTTTTTTTATAAGCTGCGCGCTATCTAAACTTAGTTGAGCTTCTTCGGCTCGACGCGGCAGCCCGTTCAG
>NW_013570091.1:2243-3527 GCF_000499745.2 Eimeria mitis | reverse complement strand
GCAGCAGCAGCAGCAGCAGCAGCAGCAGCAGCAGCAGCAGCAGCAGCAGCAGTAGTAGTAGTAGTAGTAGGAGATGTAGAAAGAACGGGGGGTGTTCAAGGGTTGCATGCGTTTGAGGGTTTTCATGCACTCCTCATATACACCCAGATAAACCCTAAACCCTAATAAACCCTAAACCCTAGAAAACCCTAAACCCTAAACCCTAAACCCTCAAGAAATGCGGCTTTATGTTTGCAGTGTACATGCTGCGACAACCCCCAACGCAGCTATTGAGGAAAATACTGCAACGCCCCCAAACCCTAAACCCTAAACCCTAGCAAACCCTAAACCCTAGAAAACCCTAAACCCTAAACCCTAAACCCTAATTTACAGATGGAGTAGTGGGCTCAAAGACGTGCATATTTTCCGCAGACAAAATAAACCCCAAAAAGGAGACAGCGCGTAGAGAAGAAGGAGAGGCCTCAGCTAACCAAGTAGGGATTAAAGCTAAACACACAAACCCTAAACCCTAAACCCTAAACCCTAAACCCTAAACCCTCGGGGTTTGTTTGTGCTGAGAAGAGAACTGCTGCTGCAGAAGAGAGACAGAAATATTTTACTCTCTAAAAAATAAAAGAAAACAAATATATATGCTTATACACCCACTCTAGGGTTTAGGGTTTAGGGTTTAGGGTTTAGGGTTTAGGGTTTACCTAGGTACTGTGGCCGCAGCAGCTGCTGCAGTGTCTCCTTGCACTTTGTGTGCAGCAAATCTAAACTATTGATATTCATTTTTATTTATTTTTATTTATTTTTTTGTTGTTTTTTATTTATTTTTATATTTATATTTATATTTTTATTTATATTTATATTTATATTTATTTGTATTTTTTTGTCTTTATTAAATGTTTTTCTTTGTTTTTGTTTTTTATTTATATATTTTTTTTTATATTATTTTTTTGTTTATTTATATATCTTTGTCTCTGTCTCTTTATATTTATTTTTATATTTATATATTTTTTTTACTTTTGTTTATATAGGCCTCTCTCACGTATATATTAATATAAATATTTATATTAATATATATATTTATATTTATATTTATTTATATTTATATTTATTTTATTTATTTATTTATATTTATTTATTTTATATATACAGCAGCAACTGCTGCGAGAGAAAGCCAAAGAAACAACCAAATAAATAAAGGGGTATTATAATAAAATAAAATAAAAAAATAAAAATAAAAAATAAATAAATAAATAAAAACCCCAATTTAATTTATTTGTTGCGAGAGAAGGTTAG
>NW_013570091.1:1726-2143 GCF_000499745.2 Eimeria mitis | reverse complement strand
AGCAGCAGCAGCAGCAGCAGCAGCAGCAGCAGCAGCAGCAGCAGCAGCAGCAGCAGCAGCAGCAGGTGATCGCGGGGTGTACATACACCTGAGTTCTTCTTCTTTTTCACTCTTTTAAACAAAAAAAATATAAATAAATAAATAAAATTTATTATTTTTTTTATTTATTTTTATTTATTTTTATTTATTTATTTATTTTTATTTATTTTTTTATTTATTTTATAAAGTGCATGCATACAGAGGCTGCCAGCCCCAAACCCAGCGAACACCTCCTCGCTCTCTACCCTCCTCTTCTTTTGTTGCTGTTTATAAATATATATATATATATATATATTATAAATATATACATATATATATACATATATATTATAAATATATATATATATATATATATTTATATATATATATAGATTGTAT
>NW_013570091.1:0-1686 GCF_000499745.2 Eimeria mitis | reverse complement strand
ATATATATATATATATATATATATATATATATATATATATATATATGTATATACATATATATATATATATGCATACATGTACAAGTGTATATATTTATATATGTATATCTGTATATATTTCTTATATATTTATCTATTACATATATATACAAAAAACGCTTATAATAGATATATATTTATTAGCTACAGCTAGCCACAGCTAGCCACAGCTAGCCACAGCTAGCCACAGTAGAGAGCTGCAGCTAGCGGTGCCTCGGTAGCTATCCCCAGCTAGCTAGCTAGCTAGCTAGCTAGCTAGCTAGCTAGCTGGGTGTAGCTAGCGTAAATATGCATGCGGAGTTTGTCTCCTTTTATTTTCTTTCTCTTGTTTTGTTTTGTTGTTTTCTTTGTTTTTGTTTTTATTTTTGTTTTTATTTTTATTTTTATTTTTGTTTTTATTTTTGTTTTTGTTTTTATTTTTATTTTTGTTTTTGTTTTTGTTTTCTGCTGTTGCTTTTAGTGTCTCCGATTATACTGTTTCTGTCTCCTCTCCTTGCTACAGCTGTCTCCTTTCTGTCTCCTTTCTGTCTCCTTTCTGTCTCCTTTTTGTTTCTTTTCTGTCTCCTTTTTGTTTCTTTTCTGTCTCCTTTCTCCTGTCTCCTTTCTGTCTACTTTCTCTTGTCTCCTTTCTTTTGTCTCCTTTCTTTTGTTTCTTTTTCTGTTTCTTTTTCTGTCCCCTTTCTGTCTCCTTTCTGTCTCCTTTCTGTCTCCTTTCTGTCTCCTTTCTCCTGTCTCCTTTCTGTCTCCTTTCTNTGTCTCCTTTCTGTCTCCTTTCTGTCTCCTTTCTGTCTCCTTTCTCCTGTCTCCTTTCTGTCTCCTTTCTCTTGTCTCCTTTCTTTTGTTTCTTTTTCTGTTTCTTTTTCTGTCCCCTTTCTGTCTCTTCTTTTGTCTCTTTTTCTGTCTCCTTTCTGTCTCCTTTCTGTCTCTTTTTCTGTCTCCTTTTTAGTTTAAGAGGAAGGAGACAAAAGGAGGAGACAGCCAACATAAAAAAAAACAAAACAAAAAAAAAACAAAAAAACAAAAAGCAACAAAAAAAAACAAAAAAAAACAAAACAACAAAAACAAAAAAAAACAAAAGGAGACAAACAAGGCGTCTCCTTTATCTGTCTCTTTTTTTCTTTTTGTTTATAAAAAAGGAGACACCCTAAACTGTCTCCTGCTGAGGAGACACCCAAAGGAGACAGTCTTTCTGTCTTTGTCTTTATATTTATTTACTGTCTCCTTTTATACTTCATCTGTCTCCTTTTCTATCTCAGCTGTCTCCTTTTATACTTCAGCTGTCTCCTTTTATAGTTAAGGTGTCTCCTTTTATAGTTTAAGGTGTCTCCTCAGCTAGCTAGAGTGTCTCCTTAGCTAGCTGCAGCTAGCTGGGGTGTCCCCGCAGCTAGCTAGACTGTCTCCTTGGCTAGCTACAGTGTCTCCTCAGCTAGCTACAGTGTCTCCGCAGCTAGCCAAGGTGTCTCCTCAGCTAGCCGCAGCTAGCTGGGGTGTCTCCGCAGCTAGCTGCAGCTAGCTGAGGTGTCTCCGCAGCTAGCTGGGGTGTCTCCGCAGCTAGCTAGAGTGTCTCCTTTTATATTTCAAGGTGTCTCGTTATCCTCGTTTACACTAAACCCTAAACCCTAAACCCTAAACCCTTTTTTTTTTTTT
>NW_013570090.1:9677-10128 GCF_000499745.2 Eimeria mitis | reverse complement strand
CAGCAACAAGAACACTGGCACCAACAGCAGCTACAGGAGCAGCAACAACAGCAGCAGCAGCAGCAGCAGCAGCGGAGAAGCAGCAGCATAGATGCAGAGAAGAGACAAAGTATCGATTCATAGAACTGCTGCTGCTGCCCCTTGCTTGCGGTGTATAGGCAGCTCTGCGGTGTATAGGCAGCTCTGGGGTGTATAGGCAGCTGCTGCTGCTTTTTTTCGTTTGTTTGTGTTTGTTGCATTCATAACAATTCCTCTCGCTCGACGAAGTGCAGCAGAAACACCCGAAAAGCAGCAGCAGCAGCAGCAGCAGCAGCAGCAGCAGCAACAGCAACAACAGCAGCAACAGCAGCAGCAGCAACAGCAGCAGCACTAACACCAAGAACAGCAGCAGCAGGGATGTGTTTGTCTTGGTGTTTTGTGTGTCTTTGAGTTGTATCTACAATAAAAGAGA
>NW_013570090.1:5681-6141 GCF_000499745.2 Eimeria mitis | reverse complement strand
TATATATATATATATATATATATATATATATATATATATATATATATATATACATACTGCTACTTTGAAATCTGCTGCTGCTGTGTCTATTTCTGCTGCTGCTCCTCCTCCTCCTCCTCCTCCCCCTCCTGCTGCTGCTGCTGCTGCTGCTCCTCACCCTCCTGCTGCTTCTGCTGCTGCTGCTGCTGCTGCTGCTGCAGGTCCTATCTGCTGCGTACTGGGGGAGTAATAGTGGAGCGACCTCAGCATATGTTGATGAGGGTTGCATGCGGTATACACTGCGGAGATATAGAGAAAGCGCTAGAAACATATAAATTAATGAGTGATAAAATGTTTACGCATGCAACACCAACTCTATTCAATGCGGGAACACCAAGACCACAGATGAGCAGCTGTAAGATATCTATTTATTTTTTTATTTTTTGGTTTATTTGGTTTGTTTTTATGTTTAGGTTCTTTG
>NW_013570090.1:3993-5659 GCF_000499745.2 Eimeria mitis | reverse complement strand
TTTTTTTTTTTTTTTTTTTTTTTTTTTTTTTTTTTTTTTTTTTTTTTTTTTTGGGTTTTTTTTCGGTGAGATATGCAACAGCAATTAACAGCCGTTAGTATATATAATAATACAAATAAAATAAAATAAGTAAAATAAATAAATAAATAAAACAAAATAAATAAAATAAAATAAATATATATGTGTATGCATATATAGGTTTTCTCTTAACTATGAATGAGGATTCAATCGACGGTATATTTAGCCGTTATTATATATAACACAAAAATAAAATAAACCAAATAAAACAAATAAAAAAAACAAAACAAAACAAAATAAATATATATATATATATATAAATAAATAAATATATATATATATGTATATATATTCAGGTTTCCTCTTAACAATGAAAGAGGATTCAATCGACGGTATATTTAGTACATTACGTCAATGTGCGTTAATATCAAAGACAGCGGGGGGCCTCGGTCTCTCGGTTACAGACATAAGAGCCACGGGGAGCTATATCAGGGGGACCAATGGTTACTCCAATGGTCTCATTCCCATGCTCAGGTAATTCTCTCTTTTTTGTTTTTATTTGTTTTTATTTGTTTTTGTTTGTTTTGTTTATATTTATATCAGGGGGACCAATGGTTACTCCAATGGTCTCATACCCATGCTCAGGTAATTTTTTTTTTTTATGTTTATGTATATAGTGGGGACCAGTGGTTACACCAGTGGTCTCATAACCATGCTCAGGCAATTCTGTTTTTTGTTTTTTATTTATATTTATATATATAGCGGGGCACCAGTGGTTACCCCAGTGGTGTCAAACACATGCTCAGGTGATGCTTTTTACTTTTTTTGTTTATGTGTATATTGGGGGACCAGTGGTTACCCCAATGGTCTCATACCTATGCTGAGTTACTTTTAGTGTATATATTTAATTTTTGTGTTTTTTTGTATTTATTTATTTTCTTTATTTCTTTATTTCTATCGGGAGGACCAGTGGTTACTTCGGTGGTCTCATATACCCATGCTCAGGTGCTTCTGTTAGTTTATATATTTTTTTTTTTTTTATTTTTTATTGGGGTAAAATGGAGCTGAGTCAATGCTTGTTCATTTCCTTTTGTTTTATTTATTTTTATATATTTTTATTTTTTTTTTTCTTTTTTTATATGCTTTTAGTTTGGGGTATATTGGGGGACGGGGACCAGTGGTCAGTCCAGTGGTCTCAGAGCCAATCTCAGGTATTCCTTCTTACTGTTTTATTCATTAATATATATTTATATATATTATTTTATATTATTTATTTATTTATTTATTTATTTATTTTATTTTATTTGTATAGGGTATTCAACGACGCTTCTCTTTACATATATCAGTGGGGGGGTGTTTAGTGGTGTATAATACTTCATTTTTTGTGTTTTTTTTTATTTTTTTTTTTATATTTTAGATAAATATATTTTATTTTATTTGTATAGGGTATTCAACGACGCTTCTCGCTACGTAGATCAAGGAGGAGGAAAGAGAAAGGGTAGTCTTGCGGTGTATGTAGAGCCATGGCATGCAGATATATTTGAGTTTTTAGATATTAGAAAAAATCACGGGAAAGAAGAAATGAGAGCCAGAGATCTCTTTCCTGCTCTTTGGATTCCTGACCTCTTCATGGAGAGAGTATATGAAG
>NW_013570090.1:3690-3893 GCF_000499745.2 Eimeria mitis | reverse complement strand
TTTTTTTGAGATCTCTTTCCTGCTCTTTGGATTCCTGACCTCTTCATGGAAAGAGTTTATGAAGACGGTCAGTTTTTTTTTTTGTTTCTTTTTTTTTTTCTCTTTTTTTTTCTCTTTTTCTTTTTTTTATTTTCATGGAAAGAGTTTATGAAGACGGTTAGTTTTTTGTTTTTTTTTTCTCTTCTTTTTTTTTGTCTTTTTCT
>NW_013570090.1:3300-3590 GCF_000499745.2 Eimeria mitis | reverse complement strand
TTTTTTTTTTTTTTTTTTTTTTTTTTTTTTTTTTTTTTTTTTTTTTTTTTTTTTTTTTTTTTTTTTGAGATCTCTTTCCTGCTCTTTGGATACCTGATCTCTTCATGGAGAGAGTATATGAAGACGGTGAGCTTTTTGTTTTTTTTTCTCTTTCTTTTTTTTTGTCTTTTTCTTTTTTTTCTTTTTTTTGTCTTTTTTTCTTTTTTTTTCTCTTTTTCTTTTTTTTGAGATCTCTTTCCTGCTCTTTGGATTCCTGACCTCTTCATGGAAAGAGTTTATGAGGACGGTGA
>NW_013570090.1:2819-3200 GCF_000499745.2 Eimeria mitis | reverse complement strand
TTTTTTTTTTTCTCTTTCTTTTTTTTCTTTTTTTTTCTCTTTTTTTCTCTTTTTTTTTCTCTTTTTGTTTTTTTTCTTTTTTTTTCTCTTTTTCTTTTTCTGGGTATAGAGAGCTTTGTATTGATGTATTATATGCCCCTAGTTGTAGATTACAGTATATGATGGTTAGTTGTTTTTTGTTTTTGTTCTTTTTATTTATTTTTTTGTATTTGTTTGTTTTTTATTTATTTATTTAAATACAGCTCTATAATGATGTATTTAGATAGAAAGAAAAAAGACAGTGCAGAGAGTATATAAAAAATAATTGTTATTTGTTTATTTATCTATATTTATTTTATATTTATTTATTTATATTTATTTATATTTGTTTTTATTTTTTAT
>NW_013570090.1:2438-2719 GCF_000499745.2 Eimeria mitis | reverse complement strand
TTTGAGATCTCTTTCCTGCTCTTTGGATACCTGACCTCTTCATGGAAAGGGTTTATGAGGACGGTGAGCTCTTTGTTTTTTTTTTCTCTTTTTTTTTTTGTTTTTTTTTCTTCTCTTTCTTTTTTTGTCTTTTTCTCTTTTTTTCTCTTTCTTTTTTTTTGTCTTTTTCTTTTTTTTTTCTCTTTTTCTTTTTTTTGAGATCTCTTTCCTGCTCTTTGGATACCTGACCTCTTCATGGAAAGGGTTTATGAGGACGGTGAGCTTTTTTTTTTTGTTTTTTG
>NW_013570090.1:2049-2298 GCF_000499745.2 Eimeria mitis | reverse complement strand
TTTTTTTTTTTTTTTTTTTTTTTTTTTTTTTTTTTTTTTTTCTCTTCTTTTTTTTTGTCTTTTTCTTTTTTTTTTCTCTTTTTCTTTGTTTTGAGATCTCTTTCCTGCTCTCTGGATACCTGACCTCTTCATGGAAAGAGTTTATGAGGACGGTGAGCTTCTTGTTTTTTTTTTTGTCTGTTTTTTTTTGTCTTCTTCTCTTTTTTTCTCTCTTTTTTTTTGTCTTTTTCTTTTTTTTTGTCTTTTTCC
>NW_013570090.1:1332-1718 GCF_000499745.2 Eimeria mitis | reverse complement strand
TTTTTTGTTTTTGTTCTTTTTATTTATTTTTTTGTATTTGTTTGTTTTTTATTTATTTATTTAAATACAGGTTTATAATGATGTATTTAGATAGAAAGAAAAAAGAGACAGTGCAGAGAGTATATAAAAAATAATTGTTATTTGTTTATTTATCTATATTTATTTTGTATTTATTTATATTTATTTATATTTTTATTTATTTTTTATTTTGTTTATATTCTATAAGAGGTAAATATAGACATGCACATGCCTTATATGCGACAGTTGTTCTTGTCCCTGTATATAAATACATAAATATATAAATATAAAAAAATAAATAAAAATAAATAAATAAAAATAAATAAATTAAACAGACAAACAGTATCCATCTGTACTCTCTGCCTCTC
>NW_013570090.1:362-1054 GCF_000499745.2 Eimeria mitis | reverse complement strand
AAATAAATAAATAAATAAATAAATAAATAAATAAATAAATAAATAAATAAATAAATAAATATATATATATGTGTATGTGTTGCAGGGGACTGGACGTTGATGTGTCCAAGCGAGTGCCCTGGTTTAACTGAATGTTGGGGTGAAGAGTTTAATAATTTATATAAAAAATACGAGCGAGAGGGTCGAGGGAGAAGAAAGATAAAAGCACAAAAACTATGGTTTAGTATATTACAAGCACAGATAGAGACAGGAACACCATATATGTTATATAAAGATGCATGCAATAGAAAGAGTAATCAACAACATTTAGGGTGTATACGATCGAGTAATTTATGTTGTGAAATAATACAATATACAAATAAAGAAGAAGTAGCTGTATGTAACCTAGCATCTATATCTTTACCTAAATGTATAAAAAAAGAAAAAAAAACAAATAAATATTTCTTTGATTTCTCTCTATTAAAATATATAGTAAAGGTAATCACCATAAATCTAAATAAAATAATAGATAACAACTTCTATCCTCTCCCCGAGGCGAGAGAGAGCAACAAAAAACACAGACCCATAGGTATAGGTGTACAGGGCCTAGCTGACGTCTTTCTTATATTAAAATACCCATTTGATTCTATAGAAGCTAAACAATTAAATAAATCTATCTTTGAGTGTATTTATTATGCTGCATGCGAAGCATC
>NW_013570090.1:0-262 GCF_000499745.2 Eimeria mitis | reverse complement strand
ATATATATATATATATATATATATTTATTTTTTTTTTTATTTTAGTAATGTATATAAGTATAAGTTTTTGTGTTTTATTTATGTTTATATTTGTTTTAATTTGTTTATAGGTCTGTATGAAAGCTACGAGGGTTCTCCTGCCTCTCGTGTATATATATATATATATAAATAAAATAAAATAAACATATATATACATAAATAATAATAAATATATATATATATATATATATATATATATATATATATATATATATATATATTT
>NW_013570089.1:9056-10472 GCF_000499745.2 Eimeria mitis | reverse complement strand
TGCGTGCTTGCTGCTGCTACAGTACAGAGCAGCACCGCCGTGAGCTGCAGCATAGCCAGGACACTCAGTGTAAGTTAACTCCCCAGAGTAGCTGGCATTTCTCTCAGTTACCCCAGAGGCTCGGGGAGCAGCAACGCAGCAAGAGGTTGGGGGGCGGTGCGTTGCGGGGACGGCCAGTCATGTGTTGCAACACTCCTTGCAGCAAGCCTCCTTCGATGCAGTTTCAGATGCAAGCATAAGACTGAAGCCCTCTCCACTGCATGCGCTAGCACTGTAGCAAATTAGTAAACACTTAAGTGGTGTTCAGGAGCTACCCTGCATGCACGGAGGAACAGTCGTCGTACTAGCGTCAGACACACCATGTAACCCGGCAGGAGGGAGGAGGGAGGAGGGAGGGGGTGGAGAGGAGAGAGGGTACTGCGGGTTAAAAACCCGGACAAAGGGAGGGAAATAAGAAGCAACGAAGCGATCTGGCTCGCCCTGGCGCTGATGCAGCTATTTGCGGATATCCTGTAACTCTTCTAGGTTGTTTCTGATCTGCGAAATGTGGTCAATATCTTTTGGTTGCCCAGCAGATTTGTGCTGCATCTCATGCGCGGACGGGGAAATATAGTTCTGTTGTAGTGGTCGTGTAGCATTGTCAATGTGGAGCTGGTCTGTGTATCCCCACCTGCGTGCGGGCTGGGCACTGAGGGCCAAGGAACTGCTCAACAGTCATCTGTAGCGTTACTGCGTGCAGCAATAGAGTTTGCTTCTGCATTCATGCGGGGTTGAATTGCAGCACCAGTTGCACCAGAGCACGGTACAACCCGTGTCAGCTCGGCCCCTCTGCAGCTGCCACAGGCTCTTTGAGCTGCTCCATGCCGCGTGATGACTGGAGAGGGGGCCGTATGGTTTTTGGATGCTGTT
Source organism: Eimeria mitis (assembly GCF_000499745.2). NCBI lineage: Eukaryota > Apicomplexa > Conoidasida > Eucoccidiorida > Eimeriidae > Eimeria > Eimeria mitis. Next base: position 9,563 of record NW_013570089.1, on the reverse strand, counting down.
ATCTTCAGTATTTTGACTATATTGCATCTCTAGAGAGTCCTCTGGTAACAGCAACGACTCTCCTTACAGGGAACCCGTCGTCCTGCTGCAGTAACTGTTGTTTCAGCTCTTGCTACCCCTCCCCCACTCGCTGCTCCTGTAGCATTGATTGGTGATGAATCGCTTTGTGCTGCATCGTTTGCTGTTGAGGCGCAGATATGCAGAAATATTGACTCTCTTCAGTGTGACATCCTGGGTCAGAATCTGCAGCTGCTACTCGCTGGCAGCGACTGCTGTTGGTCGTGGTGGTGTTGCAGCAGCTGCTGTAGCAGCTGCTGCTAGTGTTTCTACATCTTGGATGAAGTGGAGCCTTCCGCTTCTCAGGTCGCAATGATGAGTCCTTCTGGTGCTGCTATTCTATTCTATTCTCCTCTCTCTCGTGTGGGTACCATGCATTCTCAAGCTCCTAAGCAACAGGACCCAGGTCGAGCTCTTCACGGTTCTCATTGTCCCCTTGTGGCGACGAAA
>NW_013570089.1:5864-8973 GCF_000499745.2 Eimeria mitis | reverse complement strand
AAAGAGACTGAGCTAAGAATGCATATGCAGCTTCCAGCAGCAAGCATAGCATGTGCATGCAGATAGCCGACCGCAGCACAGCACAATTTGCATCTTTTGAGAGCTGCTCCTTGTTTTGGGAGAAGATAATCGTTAACTACTGCTTACAAAGTGCTTGAAATTCTATGGAGGAAGCGAAGCATGCCAGAGCTGCATGCCATAGTGTCATTGACACCAGAAACAGCGCAACCCATGACAACTCAATGAAGCTTTCTTGTGCCGCACTCGCCAGCGTTCATCCGACTTCTCCTAATGCGATTGGAGTTCCCGTCCAGTTGCCTGAGCTGCGGCCGTTCTTTCCGTAGAACGGCGGCAGTTCTTTGCGTGGCTACTGAACTGTCCCCTGCTGCGCTAGCCTCTACGCGCCCTTGGCCCCGAGTCGCATGACTTTGTATTCGAAAAGGCCCAGTTTGCATCTAAAGGCTGTTTTTCAACTAACCTCTGGAGCCATCCCGGTATGATATATTTTCATATGTATTGCCAAATTGCATTACTCTGCACTACAGGCAACCTGAGACTGCATGGAAGTGTCTAACAGGGTTATGCGCACTACGCATGTGAGAAACTCCCCTTCAGAGCGCAGCTTGCAGCTTGCAAGCAAGAAGGGCGTGTGCAGCATCGGAAGTGTTATCGTACATGTGTACTGTCACAACTCCCTTAGCTCGTTGGTTCTATCATTTTTCTTCGTATAGTGGCTGCGGGCTGCTAAAAGTAACTGCTAGTACCGCTGCAGTGTTATAAGCCCGTGGCGCCACCGGCAGGAGGGGCCGCTGGTAGGCAAGAGATGCCCTTATAACTGAAAAGGCACAGGTTAGGGGAAAACGTGACAATAATGTGAAGGCAGCTCCACTCGAGCCCTGCTGCTGATCTCGCCGTTTGGCTGCCGCTGCTGCCGCCAGCAGAGTCGACCGCTGCACGCGCCACCCCAGCAGCAGAACTGGTATCAACCTGCCGTACATTGAGAGCACCAACCGCAGCATCCGCTCCCGTTTCTGCTGATCGTGGTACTGCTTACGGGCAGCCGGATAGTGGCCACCACGAAGAGACAGGGCGAAATAACATGTAAGAGCTGCTGCGGGCTGTGTAAGCAATTCGAAAGCTACAGACGTACCGGAATGGTGGAGAACAACCAGGCGCAGCTTCGGGTCAGGCGATGGTGTAGGCTAGCGGAGCTGGAGAAAATTCCGGCAGAAGACTGAACGGTTATGCTACAAATCCGTTCCGGATAGAAAAGGAAATCAAGCCACTACGATTATTTTTGCAAGATACAGGGTCGCAAGTACAGCGTACAGTTGGTGTGCGCCGCTCGATCAGACCGTCCGCGTGTTTCGCTGTGGTCAGTTTATGGTCAGCATTAAGCCGCTTCATGAATTGGAGCCACAACCCGCTAACAGTGCTTCAGCTTGGCTCGTTAAGGGGCGGCTTGGGCCGGCGGGCAGGCCCAACCCGAAAGTCTGGGCCGGCAGAGAAAAGGTGGCGTGGCACGGGGTGCAACGCATCCTGCTGCAACTCGTGTTGCAACGCATTTCCAAATACATTCACAAACAAGCCCTATTGCTGCATGCATTAACATTATAGACGAATGTTGAGCACTTACTTGGCCCTCTGGGGCCAGCCTGAACTCGCATAGGAATACACAGACATCACACCGAGCATACTACATTGCCACCACCAGAAGTAGACTTTCGCGTCCCCTCATTGGCTGATGCGAAAAGGAGAGAGTTTGCCAAGAAATGCAACGTACCTTGTTGTAACTCCTGCACCAGGGTAACCCTGCAAGCAGGCCTCCTTTATTCTGTGCACCGAAACTGTGTACATCAGCAAAACACTCACTTCGCAGTGAGAAGCCAGCCTGTGTAAAGGTAGACGTGCATGCGCCAGCATCAAACATACCATGGTGCACTGTGGATCCCCGCAGGTAGCTAGGTAGTGTAGCTAGTCGATTAGCCGTATCTAGAACGATGTCTGCTTCGCTCGGTTGTTTGTTTGCGTTGTAGTTCAGGAGCTGGAGTCCCTCAAGGTGCCCAGACGAACATACATAATCCCTTCAAAGCATTATGCGACACTAACGATTGCAGCAAACAAAGAAACAGTTAAAAGAAAAACGAAAACTCCCGCAGAACCGCTGACAAAAAAATCGCTGAAGCCAAGGCCAGTGCAACTGGCAGGCGACGCTGGAAGCGGCCCCAAAGCCTAGCTGCCCGGCCAGTGCTCGCTTGGAGTCATAAACTTTACAGAAGGACTCATTAGTAGCGGGGTTCTCCTGTCTCCGTTGGGAGACAACTGCTCTCCTCCACAACATCCTACAGCAACAGTCCCCTACTGTCAGGAGACAGTCATCTCCTCCTTTCCTCCTCTTCTCAGCGACAGTAACTCCCCGTCCCTGGGTGAGTCTTGCGAGACAAACACCCCCTACCACCCTTATTGCACTACAACTGCCCCTCTCTATGTTCCCTTACAACTCCCCCCTCAGGGTTTACACCCGAAGAAAACGCAGTTCGTCCCCTTCACGCACCAAGCAAACTTACTCAGGCGCAGAGCCGCTCACCAGTACAACTGCCGACCCCACAGGACCGTCCCCAAGCCGATCCCGCAAGCCGGAAGCTGCACTATTCATTAGACAGCACAGAAGAAACAACAGCAGCCAGAGGAGACGTCTACACATACACACCACTGATGTGTGCAAGCAGTGTCATAGCCCCTACACACTGAACGCGCATGCATACTCATAACCTCTATCCATACACCTACTGCAGCTGCAGCTGCTCATGCACCGTTACTGCCGCCAGGGTGGTGTCGCCGTAGTGTTGCTCCTGCGGTGCTGCTCGTGTCGCACCCGCAGCAACAAAAACAAAAACATACTGAACTAGACGATGAACACAAACAAACGCCACGAGAGCACAACAACCCCACCAGCATAGTGCAGCCCCAGCGCATGCAACGGCCGTAGAAGGGCACGGCCTCGCTGCCAGTTCACTTGCTGCTGTAGCAGCGTATACGGGTCCTCAGGCTTAATCAGAGCAAGGATAACAACATTTAGTTGTGTGGGTCTCCTCCATCGGCTACAGCA
>NW_013570089.1:4340-5764 GCF_000499745.2 Eimeria mitis | reverse complement strand
CTGCTGCTGCTGTTGCTGCTGCTGCTGCTGCAGCAACTAAATTTGCCTTCAGGGCCCTATAGTTTCATCACATAGCTCTAAGGACCAAAACAAAACATGCAGACATAAGAGGGGACGCATTGCTGCAGCACCGCAGCAGCAGGAACCCGCAAACAGGGGGAGCAGCTGCAGCACTTGCTGCCCCTGCTGCAGCTCTTCCTGCTGCTGCTGCTGCTGCTGCTGCTGCTGTACCACTGCAGCAAGGGTATGAAATGCAATACATAAAGCAAAGCAACGCACAAAAGCAAGACAACAATTCACATACATGAGCACAGAAAACAACAGCACGCAGCAGCAACACCAACACCAGCAGCTGCAACAGCAGCAGCAGCAGCAGCAGCAGAAAGAGCAGGAAGCAGCAGATCAAACAGAGCAACAACTAGAAAAGGAACAGCAAACAACTTCGATGGAAATTCAACTGCAGCAGCAGTAGCAGCAGCAGCAGCGCGAGTGCCTCAACAGCTCTTCTGTACAGCCCTCTTTCAGGGGGCTACTGCTCTGCTGCTGCTGCTGCTGCTGCTNGCTGCTGCTTTATTGACGTAGCTGTTCTTGTTTACACAGCAGCGGGAACAGCATCTAGGAGTTGCTGCAACTCAATCCTTAATTTTCGTTTTTGTTTTCTTTATTCTGTCCTTCTACATGTGTTGCTGCGGTGTTGCTGCAGCAGCTTGAGGAAGACAGCAGCAGCTGCTGCTGCTGCAGCTGCTGCAGCTGCTGCAGCTACTGCAGCTGTTGCTGCGTAAACTGTTAGTGGCATCTGCTGTTGCTTGTGTTATTTATCATATATGCGTTGAGGTGTCTGTACACCTGCAGCAGCAGCAGCTCTTCTAGCCGATCCAACACCCCTGCAGCAGCAGCAGCAGCAGCAGCAGCAACAGCAGCAGCAGCGGACATCGCTGCTGCGCTAGGAGCAGCTAGCAGCTTCGAAGCCTGGCATAAGGGCAGCTGCAGCTGCAGCAACTGAAGCAGCAGCAGCAGCAGCTGCTGCTCGCCATCCTCTAGCCCGCGCGTGGCTCTGCTGCCTCCGCAGCAGCAGCAGTAACTGCAGCAGCAGCAGCAGCAGCAGCAGCANGCAGCAGCAGCAGCAGCAGCAGCAGCAACATTTGTCATGGGTTCAGTTGCATCGGGCCCGTTGGCTGCTGCCGATGTGGGGGCCCTAAACCCTGAATGCAGGGAGCGGCTGCTGGAGCAGCAGGGGCTAGCAGCAGCAGCAGCAGCAGCAAGTGGTTCTGCTGCTTCTTCATTGGCGGTGCAGCAGCTGCTGGGGCTCGGTGAAGGCAGCGGCAGAGCAGCATTCTACACTTTCTTTGCTGGCAGCCGCTGGGCTGCAGCGCTGCAGCAGCAGCCGGATGCAGCAGCAGCAGCAGCAGCAGCAGCAGCACAGC
>NW_013570089.1:3800-4240 GCF_000499745.2 Eimeria mitis | reverse complement strand
GAGCCGCTGGGCTGCAGCGCTGCAGCAGCAGCCGGATGCAGCAGCAGCAGCAGCAGCAGCAGCACAGCCAGAGCTGCTGCAGCGGGAGCAGGAAGCCCTGCAGCAACTCGCCAGGCAGCAGCAAGAAGAAGAAGAGCTAGAAGCGGTGTGTGCAGCAGCAGCAGCAGCAGCAGTCAATTCCCCAGCAGCAGCAGCAGTAATAAAAGCTGCGCCAGGAGGGAGCACAACAGCAGCAGCAGCAGCAGCAGCACCTGCTGCTGCTGCTGCTCACACTGATGCTGCAGCAGCTAAATGTCGCGGCTGCATGCAGCAGCAGCAGGTCCTTCGTGTTGCTGCTGCACCTGCTGCTCTGGTGCTGGAGGGGCCCCACGGCAGCGAGGCCCCCAACGTACTGTGTTACGTGAATGAGGGGCCCCCCAGCAGCAGCAGCAGCAGCAGCA
>NW_013570089.1:2303-2795 GCF_000499745.2 Eimeria mitis | reverse complement strand
GCAGCAGCAGCAGCAGCAGCAGCAGCGAGAGCCATCCCCGCCCGCAGCAATGGTGAGGATGGAGTCCGATGAGCTGAACGTCGATGAGGCCCACTTTGAGTTCCTTGCTGCCAAGCCTGCCCCGCAGCAGCAGCAGCAGCAGCAGCAGCAGCAGCAGCAGCAGCAGCAGCAGCTGCAGCAGGAGTGCAACAGCAGCAGCATAAGCAGGAGAAGCACTCGCAGCGGCAGCTACTTCAAAGGCACCACCAGCCACAGAACAGCGCAGTCCTGGGTACCGCATGCAGCTGCTGCTGTCGGTGCAGTGCGGCACAAGCACCGCGCAGACACCCCGCAGCAGCAGCAGCAGCAGCAGCAGCAGCAGCAGCAGCAGCAGCAGGGAGAAGTTGTTATGAATTGGTGGACAGACATTCAAAGGACCTTCTCCAGCATCTTCACGCCGGGGCAGGAGGGTGCTAACATGGGCCCTGCTGCTGCTGCTGCTGCTGCTGCTGC
>NW_013570089.1:2004-2203 GCF_000499745.2 Eimeria mitis | reverse complement strand
CAGCAGGAGAAGCACTCGCAGCGGCAGCTACTTCAAAGGCACCACCAGCCACAGAACAGCACAGTCCTGGGTGCCGCATGCAGCTGCTGCTGTCGGTGCAGTGCGGCACAAGCACCGCGCAGACACCCCGCAGCAGCAGCAGCAGGAAGCAGCTACGAGCAGCAACTGCAGCAAACCGTAGCAGCAGGTGCGGGACCTT
>NW_013570089.1:0-1602 GCF_000499745.2 Eimeria mitis | reverse complement strand
TGCTGAGTCGCCCTGTGCATTTCTCTTCCCCTTTTGCAGCAGCAGCAGCAGCAGCAGCAGAAGCAGCAGCAGCAACAGCAGAACCAGCATGAGAGGTAGAAGCAGCAACACCAGCAGCAGCAGCAACAGCAGCGGCAATAGCAACAGCAACAGCAGCAAAACCAGCAGCAGCAGCAGCAGCAGCAGCAGCAAAGTTATGATTCTGCTTCCCTTTGTTGTTTGTATGCAGGATCATCTGTCCCCGACGGACCCGTCGACGCAGCAGCAGCAGCAGCAGCAGGAGCAGCAGCAGGAACAGCAGCAGCAGCAGCAGCACTATACAAGGCCCCGCTCGGCTTCTCCTTCTCTCCTGCTGGGCTGCTGGCCCCCTACCACTTTGGGGTTTTAAGTTATCTTTGTGAGCTCAACGTCGTGCATCAGTACACACCCCTTGCAGGTACACACCCTGCTGCTGCTGCTGCTGCTGCTCCTGCTGCTGCTGCTGCTGCTGCTGCTGTTGGTGGTGGTGGTGGTGCTGGTGCTGCTGCTGTTGCTGCTGCTTGTGTTGCTGCTGTTGCTTGTGTTGCTGTTGTTGCTGCTGTTGCTTGGGTTGCTGCCGTTGCTGCTGCTTGTGTTGTTGCTGCTTGTGTTGCTGCTGTTGCCGCTGTTGCTTGTATTGCTGCTGTTGCTGCTGCTTGTGTTGCTGCTGTGTCTGTTTGTGTTTTGCTGCTGCGCCGGATCGTGCTGCTGCTGTTTGCATCGTTTGCTGCTGTTTTTGCTGCTGCTGTTGCTGCTGCTGTTGCTGCTGCTGTTGCTGCTGCTGTTGCTGCTGCTGTTGCTGCTGGTGTTCCCCTTGTGTGCTGCTGCAGCAGCTGCTGGTAAAGTCATTGCTGTCTTCCCTCCTCTGCTGCCGCTGCTGCTGCTGCTGCTGCTGCTGCTGCTGCTGCTGCTGCTGCTGCAGGAGCATCGGCGGGCGCGTTGGCTGCTGTACTGGGGGGGCTTCGTCTTCGTTTTTCTTTTGCAATTTCTTCTTTGAAGCGAATGGCTGCTGACCTCCGTGCTGCAGGTACACCGCAGCTGTCTGCATGCTATGTTGCTGCTGCTGCTGCTGCTGCTGCTGGTGTTTGCTGCGTTGTTTGCTGCGTATTTGGCACTCTGCTGCAGCAGCTGCTGCTGCTGCAGCAAAGCCAGCTGTCTTTGTCTGTACACCCGTTGACGTCTCCCTGTGCCCTCGTTCTGCTGCTGCTGCTGCTGCTGTTGCTGCTGCTGCTGCTGCTGCTGCTGCTGCTGCTGCTGCTGCTGCTGCTGCTGCTGCTGCAGGCACAGCGCATCGTCTAGCTTCTGTTTTAAAGAGAGAGCTGCGGGCGGTGCTGCCGGAGAATGCAGCAGAAATACTGCAAGCGAGGCCAGCCCCCGTCACCATCACTTACACCACTGTGGGCCACAAACAAACGCATGCATGCATGCATGCATGCATCTGTTTGCATGCATGCATCTGTTTGCATGCATGCATGCATGCATCTGTTTGCATGCATGCATCTGTTTGCATGCATGCATGCAGGCATGCATGCATGCGCGTTTACATGAGAAAGTAATATATATATATATATATATATATATATA
>NW_013570088.1:7907-9755 GCF_000499745.2 Eimeria mitis | reverse complement strand
GAAGGTGAACTCAAGCACATGCTCACCTTTCTGCTTGCCTTGCAGCGGCTCAGTGTACTCGGCCACACGGTGCAGAGTTACAGTGAAGCGTCACGCGCCTGACTACCAAATATAGCGGCAATGGAGGGAGGCACGGTTGATTTCAAAGCCTCTAAGGCAGAAGCTTTGCAACCAGATCCATCTTCGCAGGCCGCAAATGCTGTCCAAAGAAATTCATACAGTCGACGACTGCTCGGCCAAAACGCCGCTTGGCGAACAGCCTTGTGGGTTGGTTTTGCTACTGCCCTGGTTTTCCTTGTTATGAAATGCGCAGTGGAACTATCAATCAACAGGAGTGCCTCTGCAAGGGTACTGGCGGCAGGAGGTGGCGACTGGGATGATGGCGACCGGCGACCCCTGCTGCAGGGTGTAAGACTACTTTGGGTTTTACGCCTGGTAGATGCAACTTTGTGTTGTTTACTATAGCGATCTGACATGTCCATGCTGCGCACTGTATTTGCTGCACTATGTACAGGATCCCGACAAAGGGGAAGCCGCCTGCGGCGAAGGGAGCAGAGTGGGTGGAAGTGGTCTCCGAAGGCGGAGAAGGCCACCCTCGGCGAAGCGGTGGTGGCCATCGTATCCACGTGTCCAACAGGGACCACCCACAGAAGAGTATGAAATGTTATTAGCTCCTGATTCAGGACCTTCCACGTCTGCTTCTGGTCCAGGCGGCATTGCAGACCAGGGAAACGAGCCAGTTCCTGCAGGGCGCCGAGTTGAACACCAAACTGAACTGCTCTTTGGAGACCCGATGTCTCCGCATTATGCACACGTTGAGCGATCTTATGGCTTTCCGCGACTTGAAGGAGTATGTGTGAGGATATAAATTCGCGCCCAGCTCCCCGTGCTAGCACCATTTCGAAGCGTAGCCCTACGCAGATAGCGCAGGGCACGCGCTTTAATGTCTAGGCCTGCCGGTCAGGTGGATAGGAGGGCAACTGTTGACCGTTTACAGACAACTGCTGGTGCCGGCGTGTGCTGCGTATTGCAGAAACACCCACGATTGAAAAAATTATTAGAGACTCTGCAATATCTTCTAAGGAACCTTTACGACAATCACCAAGGCCCATACGACAGTAACGCAGCCGCCGCACCAATGCTTCAATGAGATTTCAAAAATACGGTGGCGCGCCCGAGCGTGCATCCAGTTGGCGCCAGTTCGTGTACTTTACATATGTCCGCCGGCGGTAAATGCTTCCAACCTGAACATCTGCCGTTTCATCTGGTGTTTGAACGTCCTGCAGGGGAATTCCAGATCCATTCTTCGTTAAAGAATCACTCTGGTGGAATAGCTTTTCACATACGCATTCAAGAACTTGTGAGTTACTTGAGTCGTAACGCTCTTCACTAGTGCTTTCCTGCCCAAATCTGGTTTACAGTTAGAAACACGAGCAGGCACGTATTCCCGTCCGTAACAATGATGGTGTGTTCGTCTGCTTGCAGAACTTCAGTAATGAAGGTGTGATAGAAGGACTTGTGGATTTGTTTCGTCCTGCTCGAACCGGTGTACAGTGGCGCCATGTCAGTTAAGCAGCCCCTTGCCCAACCTGCAGCTACGCGTGTACCTGGAGAGCGCATGTTCGTGCCACCATGCCGCATAACACTGCATTGTTACAGTTCACTTGCCTGCGCGCAGTTTGCACGCGATGGAGTTTGTTTACTCGAAGAGATGCTCGTGCAGGTGCTGGCTGAAGCCGAAGAGACAGGCAGTGGGCGCTTCACAGAAACCGTCAAACATTTAGCTCTGTGGCGACTCTCCTCGTAGTATTTTCTTAGGCTGTGTGCAGCTGCGGAATGGCAGCTCGT
>NW_013570088.1:7669-7858 GCF_000499745.2 Eimeria mitis | reverse complement strand
ATATGTTGCGGTGTGGCTGCAGTACCAGAAGGGGAAACAACTCGGTTATTTTTCGAGTTGCCAAAGCCAACAGACTCGCCTTCCAAGGGCAGCCTTATGTTCGAGGTCTACGGTAGGCCCAAAGCGGAGGCATTATACTCTCACGTTTTTTGCGAATTCAGGCACCGTATAGAGAATCTGTTGTCGCCT
>NW_013570088.1:7260-7442 GCF_000499745.2 Eimeria mitis | reverse complement strand
TCTCATTTACCGTGCGAAATGCTTCCCTTCCATGCATTGCAGTTTTTAGGCTTTTTGACACATAAAGGTGCAATTTATGGTTGGAACGAAGTTAGTTGAGTGCCTTCAGGCCAAAGTGTCTGCACGTGGTGTTACTTTGTTACCACGAGAGAGCCCCTACCGGGGGTCTTTTGTGCGAGTTG
>NW_013570088.1:2109-7220 GCF_000499745.2 Eimeria mitis | reverse complement strand
TGCACTCACCTTTTGTCGGCAATATCCAGTGCAGGCCCTCTGGGGTTGGAGGCAGCGGAAGTAGTTTCCAACGACTGGGCATTTGAAATGAAGGCGTAGATCCCGCTGCATATCTGCGCATGAAAAACTACAACTCTCGCTTTATTATTTTCCACATGCTGGACGCTTTTGAAATTGATTACATTTCCGGAAGTCCGTTGTCGGTCGGTAGTGGCAGAGTTGCTTTGGTCCGAGTTGCATTCACCGTGAGGCCGCTTGCATGCTCCCACTGGCACACCTGTATAAGAGCTCGGCCTAAGCGCACATGACGTGAGGAGCCTTATATAGCTTGGTTAGATTAGTGCGTAAAGCCTAAAGAAGCTCTACGGCCTCGTATGCTCCTTGAGGTCGCGCTTGGCTTCCTCGCTCCAGCCAGGGATTAGGGTAACCAGGTTGCTTGCTTTCCCTTAGGCGTGTTCATAAACTGATGAAGAAATATCTGCCATGCTGGGTAGAGCATATGCATAGTGTACTCTTTCTTGCGTTGTCTGCGGTTGTGTATGAGTATCACACGTTGCTTCGAATCTGAGATTTGGGCAGAAAGGAAAAGAAACAACGATGACAACCTGCTCTGTAGGATCTAGCGCTTGGCACGTGGGGCGTTACGCTCCTAGTCGCCCGTCGATAGTCTTGGGATAATCAGCTACGTAGGTTCCGGCGCTGGCTGCTGCGAAGCTTTCACAAGTGTCTCATAATCGCTTGTTTTCCCGTTTCTCCTTTTCAGCAGTTCCGGTGGTTTCGCTTTCAAACTTTGCAGCTCAGCACTCGCGCTATCTCGAATGCTTGGTTGACCCAGCAGAGCTTTGTGTCTAGATTGAATGTGCGGAAGAATATCCTACACTAAGTTATGCTAATTTATAAGTGAACGTTGCAGTTCTACTCCAGCATTGCGAAGAGCATGGCACTACTAAAACAGCATTGCGACACGTCACTTTCGTTCGAGGTAGCTGATGCGCCGTTTAGCCTCCAAGGGATCTGGAGAGACAGCGACTCTATCGTGTGAAGTGGAAGAATTGAGCGACTCTCTTGATTTTCAAGTCTACACACCCCTTCTAGGCCACATGAAGAACAATGCATCGAGAATTCTCAGCCTAAGGCCGCTGCATATCGTTTGGAGATGAAGTAAAACCGTAGTGAAAAATGCCACAGACATCTCATCCTGCCTCCATGCAAGCAGAGGGGCTGGCGGATCGAGGCGCCGCCCTTCGAAAGTTGCGGCAATTCCTGTTGCGATTCCTGCCGCAAGGCAGGTCCACATGCAAGTACAATTCAGCCACATTTGGATGCACTCTCTATTACCGTAGAAGACTGTTAAATATTCATCTAGCTTTCAGCAACCAACATGAACGCAGACACCGATACTTACACTGGGTTCTGCCTGACCCTGCTACGTATGCCCCGTGCATCGCTCCTCCAAACAGCGCAAGACGTCGTGTGGTGAGGCCAGGTCCTGTAAGCGAGCGGCCCACGGAAACAACCGGTTCACAAGGCGACAGACAAGTTACAGATGGGTTCGGTTCGGGATCACCGTAAAGTAACTAAGAGTAGGAGAAACCAATGCGGAGCTGATGCACTTTTTGCGATGTTTTGCTGCTGCTGGTGCGCTAGGCTACAGCAGCATGTTTGAGACCCGCTAACGTGGCCAGATCCATAGCCCGCCGAGGCGCTCTCCAGAACATGCATGTGTTGATAATACCATTCTTCTGCCAAATTTCAAGCCAAGGCGAAAATACAGTACTAGCAAGCAGGAAAGTGTAGGCCTGAAACAGACTTGAAACGTGGTTCAGTACATCCTTAGGTGGAAGTTCAAATGCAAGTTCTACAAACAGCTAAGTCTCATCAGCTGTGGCTGCGAGGTAGCCATAGATAGAAGGAGCGGCTCACATCACCGCTGAAGAATCATTTGAGCCAAAGCGCTCTTCGAAGTGCACATATGGGTTGCTCTAAAGCCGTGATGAGTTGTAACAATGATCGGTGCAACTCGTGTCTCTCTCCAACACGCTGGTGGGCCGCCCGTCCCAGGTTGACGGGTGACTGGAGAGGAGCTCACATGCTCTTTGGAATGTTTCATCTTAACCTTTTTGGTTCTCGTGCAGCTCGTGACTGTCCTCGGAGAATACCGGACAAGCGAACGCTCTCGATACACCGCGCACCTCGCTGCAACCACTGATGCAAAACAGCCTCATACGCAAGCACAACCAAGTTGCATACATCATCTCTGTAGACACTTGTGGAACAGTTTCATCTGCGTGCAGGCAACATACTACGGCCAAGTGAATCCCTCTTTGGTAACTTCCGAGACACGATACGAGAATACCCAATTCAGAGGCCATCACCCCCCAGGAATACAACAAGGCTAGCAGATGCATTGCTTGGAATTGCCATGTAATTCATATAAAATACAGAAAAACGCCATATTTTGCGCTTTGGCAGTGGATANTGCTTGGAATTGCCATGTAATTCATATAAAATACAGAAAAACGCCATATTTTGCGCTTTGGCAGTGGATAGGTAAGAGTTGAGATAGTATGATGCTTCATTTGCTCTGATGTAACATATCGTTCAGGGCCTCGATGTGGGCCTTAGTACACTATAGGACGGTCCTTTCCTTGGACTTCCCAACGCAACCCTTGTAGTAAAGTTACTCCGTGCTTTCTAGGGATATAATGGCAATTTTTGACATTTTTTCAAAGAATTGTGGTAGCCCTCGAAGCAGCATGGTCAGCGACAACGTGTGGGAGCGTGAGCGGCGATATTGTTAACGTCTCAGCCCCCAGGTAAAAGTCTCTGCACTTCTGGTCTCTGCAGGGACAGTTTTGAGGCACGCATGCTGCTACAAAAGGACCCTTGCAAGTGGGAGTGAGTAGGATTTGCCCAGGGTAAGCTCTCAAAACTTAATTTCCCCGTGATTCTGGACGCCAGTTACACGAGAAGGAGCACACGTTGCAGAAGCAGAATGGAGCCTCTGTTTATTCTTCCTTTATAATTAAGCTGTTCTTCGCGAATTTTAGGTAAAGCGGACATGGGCGAAGGTCAGCTCGGGCGGCTGTTTACGTTTGTGCTTGCACTGCAGAGGTTCAGGGTACTCGGCCACACGGCGCAGAATTACCGGTTTGGTAGAGCAGCACGCGCCTGAGTACACCATGTAGGGACAATGGAAGCAAAAGCGATTGATTTCAAATCATTTGATGCAGGACCTTTTCAGGCAGATGAACCTTCNGGACAATGGAAGCAAAAGCGATTGATTTCAAATCATTTGATGCAGGACCTTTTCAGGCAGATGAACCTTCGCAGACCGAAAATGCTGTTCAAAGGGATTCATACAGTCGCCGACTGCGCGGCCAAAACGCCACTTGGCGAACAGCCTTGTGGGTGGCTTTTGCAACTGCCCTGGTTTTCCTTGTTATGAAATGCACAGTGGAACTATCAATCAACAGGAGGGCCTCTGCAAGGGTATTGGCGGAAGGAGGTGGCGACTGGGATGATGGCGCACGGCAGCCCTTGCTGCAGGGTGTAAGTCTTTGGATTTTACGCCTGGTAGATGCAATGTTGCTTTGTCTATTATGGGGATCTGACATGTCCATGCTGCGCGCTGCATTTGGTGCATTGTGTACAGGATCCCGATGAAGGGGAAGCCACCTGCGGCGAAGGGAGCGGAGTGGGAGGAAGTGGTCTCCGAAGGCGGAGGTCAGCCTGGTCGAGGTTTTGGAGGTCAAGATCTCCACGTACCCAACAGGGAGCACCTTCGGAAGCCTATGAAATGCAAGGATTGCCTGCTTCAGGACCCTCCACATCTGGTGCTGGCCCAGGTGGCATTGCAGATCAAGAAGGCGATCAACGTGGTGCAGGGCGCCGAGTTAAACACCAAACTTCTATACCCATTGGAGACCTCACGTCTGAGCATTATCGCCACGCCAACCAATATCATGTCTTTCCACGGCTTGAGGAAGTACGTGTGTGATACGACTTACGGCCCAGCTTCCCGACCAAGCAGCATTTCGAAGCGTAGTCCTACGCAGATAACGCAGGGCAACCACTTTAATGTATAGTATTGTTGGTTAGGCGTATAGGAGGGCGAATGCTGGCATTTCACAGACAACTGTTGGTGCCAGTTTGTTCTTCGTATTGCAGGGACACCTATCACTGGAAAAAGCATTGGAACACGCGCAGCGTCTCCTCAATTTCCTTTACCATGTTCACCAGGGCCCATACAGCAGTAATACACTAAGAACCCAACACGATTTCAAAAATACAGTGGCGCGCCTGATCATGCATCCAGTTGACAACAGTTCGTGTCGTGTACATATGTGTGCTCCGGTGATACATGCTTCCAGCTTACACTTCGTTGCCGTCATTTCTCTGTTGTGAGTGGTTTGAACACCCTGCAGAGACATACCACGTCGACTATCGGCCGACTAGTCGCTCTAGTGGAATAACAATTCATATAGGGATTCAAGAAATTGTGAGTTACTTGAGTTGTAACGCTCTTCATTAGTGCCTGCCTGCCCAAATCTGCATGACAGTTGGAAACNTGTGAGTTACTTGAGTTGTAACGCTCTTCATTAGTGCCTGCCTGCCCAAATCTGCATGACAGTTGGAAACACGAGCAGGCACATTTATTCGCCTAACAACGAGGGTGCGTTCGTCTGCGCGCAGAATTTCAGTAATGGAAGTATGCTAAGGGTACTTGGAATTGATTTCTTCCGCTCTGTTAGGAGCGGTATGGACGCCCGCCATGTCAGTTAAGAAGCCCCTTACCCACCCTGCGGCTACGCGTGTACTTGCAGAGCGCATGCTCACGCCGCCATGCCGCATAACACGGCTTTGTTACAGTTCATTTGTGTGCACGCAGATGGCACGCGATGGAGCTTGTGTACTCGAAGAGATGCTTGTGAAGGTGCTGTCTGAAGCTGAAGAGACAGGCAGTGGGCGCTTCATAGAAACAGTCAAACAGATGATTCAGCTCTGTGGCGACTCTCCTCGTAGTATTTTCTTAGGCTGTGTGCAGCTGCTGATTGGGAGCTCCTGCGTATGCCATTTTACAACGATGAAACCTAGTGGGAATCAATGGG
>NW_013570088.1:683-2095 GCF_000499745.2 Eimeria mitis | reverse complement strand
CATTATACTCCCACGTTTTTCGGGAATTCAGGCACCGTATAGAGAATCTGTTGTCACCTCATGTGTATGAGCCAGCACAAGGATGTTTACATGCAGGTCTTTTTCTGATTGTTGCTGTTTCTCAGCTACGAGCACTGAAGATTCTGTCTGAGGGGAATGCCAGTTATTAGGTATTGAGGAGTATATTCGACTTGCACGCTAGCAAAGCTTCGAACTTTGCTCGAGCTAATATAAACGCCATACATCGTGGAGAATCTGCAGCCTACTGTTCCCCCCGTGGTTGTTCTCCGCTGTCTGCGATGCCTGACGATTCAGGGAATGCTACTTTGTGAATTGCGCTATACGCGTTGTATGCATAGTCCATCATTTGCTTCAGGCCCCTCCTTTGGGTGTTTTATCCTTTATCTTACGAAATGCTTCCCTTCCGTGCATTGCTCTTTTAGGGCTTTTTGATACATTAAGGTGCCGTTTATGGTTGGAACGAAGTGAGTTGAGTGCCTTCAGGCCAAAGAGTCTGCACGTGGTGTTATGTTGTTACCTCATCAGAACCCCTACCGCGCGCTTTTTGTGCGTGTTCGAGGATCGAAGCATTTAAATTCGCATTTCAGCTTATTGCATTCACCTTCGATCCACAATGTCCAATGCAAGCCTTCTGGTGTTGGAAACAGCGGAAGTAGTTTCCAACGACTGGACATTTGAAATGAAGGCATAGATTCCGCTGCATGTTCGCGCATGCAAAACNAAGTAGTTTCCAACGACTGGACATTTGAAATGAAGGCATAGATTCCGCTGCATGTTCGCGCATGCAAAACTAACACTCTCGCTTTATTATTTTATACATGCAGAACGCTTTTGAAATTGATTACATTTCTGGATGTCCGTTGTCGGTCGGTAGTGGCAGAGCTGCTTTGGTCCGTGTTGCATTCACCGTGAGGCCGCTTGCATGCTCCCACTGGCACGCCTGTATAAGAGCTCGGCCTAAGCGCACATGCCGTGAGGAGCCTTATGTAGCTTGGTTAGATTAGTGCGTCAAGCCTAAAGAAGCTCTACGGCCTCGTATGCTCCTTGAGGTCGCGCTTGGCTTCCTCGCTCCAGCCAGGGATTAGGGTAACCAGGTTGCTTGCTTTCCCTTAGGCGAGTTCATAAACTGATGAAGAAATATCTGCCATGCTGGGTAGAGCATATGCATAGTGTACTACTTCTTGCGTCGTCTGCGGTTGTGCATGAGTATCTCGCGTTGCTTCGAATCTGAGATTTGGGCAGAAAGGAAAAGAAACAACCATGACAACCTGCTCTATATGATCTAGCGCTTGGCACGTGGGGCGTTACGCTCGCAGTCGCCCGCCGATAGTCCTGGGATAATCAGCTACGTAGGTTCCGGCACTGGCTGCTGCGAAGCTTTCACAAGTGTC
>NW_013570088.1:0-486 GCF_000499745.2 Eimeria mitis | reverse complement strand
AAAGAGCACGGCGCTACTAGAGCAGCATTGCGACACGTCACTTTCGTTCGAGGGAGCTGATGCGCCGTCTAGCCTCCAAGGGATCTGGAGAGACAACGACTCTCCCGTGTGAGGTGGAAGAGTTGACCGACTCTCCTGCATTTTCAACTCTACAACATGCTTTCTAGGTCACACGAAGCATAATGCATCGAGAATTCTCAGCCGAGGGAGCTTTAACGTTGCATATCGTTTGGAGATGAAGTAAAACCGTAGTGAGAAATGCCACAGACCTCTTATCCTGCCTCCATGCAAGCAGAGGGGCTAGCAGATCAAGGCGCCGCCCCTGGAAAGTTGCGGCAATTCCTGTTGCGATTCCTGCCGCAAGGCAGGTCCACATGCAAGTACAATTCAGCCACATTTGGATGCATTCTCTATTACCGTAGAAGACTGTTAAATACTCATCTAGCTTTCAGCAACCAACATGCACGCAGACACCGATACTTACAC
>NW_013570087.1:7101-7339 GCF_000499745.2 Eimeria mitis | reverse complement strand
AAAAAAAAAAAAAAAAAATAAAAAATAAATAAAAATAATTTATTTTTTATTTTTTTTTATTTGAGTCTTTTGTTTGTTTTTCTATATTCAAATGTATAAATTTATTTATTATTTATTTTTTTTTTTTGTTATGCAGACAAAAATAAATAAATAATAAATTAATTTATATTTTTTAATGTAAATATATTATATTGTATTTGTATTTATATAAACAAAAGTAATTATTTATATTATATTA
>NW_013570086.1:10365-10842 GCF_000499745.2 Eimeria mitis | reverse complement strand
TTTTGGAATCGAGCACCACCAGCATCTCCTACCACTGATATCACCAACCAGCAGCTGGGGGGGGCCCCCCCGGGGGCCCCCCTGGGGGCCCCCCTAGGGGCCCCCATGGGGGCCCCCCTCTTGGGGGCCCCCTACCCCCCCATCGGGGCCTCCTCGCCCCTGGGGGGCCCCCCACCCCTGGGGGCCCCCCCTGAAGCATGTGCTGGGGGCCCCCCTGGGGGGCCCCCCGAAGCAAGTGTTGAGGGGCCCCCTGGGGGGCCCCCTGAAGCAGATGCTCGGGGCCCCCCTGGGGGCCCCCCTGAAGCAAGTGCTGGGGGCCCCCCTGGGGGGCCCCCTGAGACAAGTGCTGAGGGGCCCCCTGCGGGGCCCCCTGAAGCAAATGCTGGGGGCCCCCCCTGGGGGGGCAGTGAAGGAAATGCTGGGGGCCCCCCTGGGGGGCCCCCTGAAGCAAGTGTTGGGGGGCCCCCTGGGGTTCTA
>NW_013570086.1:9752-10223 GCF_000499745.2 Eimeria mitis | reverse complement strand
TGGGGCTTTATACACCGCAGCAGCAGCAGCAGCTAGATTCTGTAGCAGCACGAACTGCAGCAGCAGCAGCTGCAGCAGCAGCAGCAGTAACAGCAGCAGTAGTAACAACAGGAGCAGTAACAGCAGCAGCAGTAACAGCAGTAGCAGCAGCAGCAGCAACAGCAGCAGCAGTAGCAGCAGCAGCAACAGCAGTAGCAGCAGCAGCAACAGCAGCAGCAGTAGCAGCAGAATTGTAATTTGAGTAACGCGTAACAAACAAAAACAAAAATAAATTAACACCATAACGTCCGTTTGCTGCAGCAGCAGCAGCAGCAGCAGCTGCTGCAACTGCAGCAACTGCAGCAGCAACAGCAGCAGCAACTGCAGCAGCAGCAGCAGCAGCATGTTTAGTCATTTGCATGCGCTCTGTTTGCTTCTTTTGTAGCCAGCAGGAGCCGCAGCTGTTCTTTATAAGCTGCTGCTTCTGCTGCT
>NW_013570086.1:8817-9652 GCF_000499745.2 Eimeria mitis | reverse complement strand
TGGGGCTTTATACACCGCAGCAGCAGCAGCAGCTAGATTCTGTAGCAGCACGAACTGCAGCAGCAGCAGCAGCTGCTGCTGCAGCAGCTGCAGCAGCAGCAGTAACAGCAGCAGTAGTAACAACAGGAGCAGTAACAGCAGCAGCAGTAGCAGCAGCAGCAGCAGCAGCAGTAGCAGCAGTAGCAGCAGCAGCAGCAGCAACAGCAGCAGCAGTAGCAGCAGAATTGTAATTTGAGTAACGCGTAACAAACAAAAACAAAAATAAATTAACACCATAATGTCCGTTTGCTGCAGCAACAGCAGCAACTGCAGCAGCAACTGCAGCAGCAACTGCAGCAGCAACTGCAGCAGCAGCAGCAGCAAGTTTAGTCATTTGCATGCGCTCTATTTGCTTCTTTTGTAGCCAGCAGGAGCCGCAGCTGTTCTTTATAAGCTGCTGCTTCTGCTGCAGCATTGCTGTGCTGCTGCGGTTTCTGTTTCTTTCTCTGCTGCGGGGGGCCCCCCTGGGGGCCCCCTGGGGGGCCCCCCTGGGGGCCCCCCCTCTTTCCTCCGTACCTATCGTGCTGCCCTGCAGAAGCTGTTGATACCTGAGCTCTAAGGAGACAGGAGACAGAGAGGAGACAAAAAAAAAATAAAAAATAAATAAAAAAAAAAAAATAAATAAATAATAAATAATATATAGTTAATGGAGATAATAAATAAATAATAGATAGTAAATAAAAATAAATAAAAAAAATAAAATAAATAATAGAGAATAAATAAAAATAAAAAAAAAAATAAAAGATCGAGAATAAATAAAAATAAATAAAAAATAATAAATAGTAAGTAATACATT
>NW_013570086.1:8257-8679 GCF_000499745.2 Eimeria mitis | reverse complement strand
ATATATATATATATATATATATATATATATATATATATATATATATATATATATATATATATATGCACATGTATGGTTATGAACAGAGGGTTTAGTGTTTCAATGCGAGGGTTTAGGGTTTAGGGTTTAGGGTTTCAACGCGAGGGTTTAGGGTTTAGGGTTTAGGGTTTAGGGTTTAGGGTTTGTACCTGTAGAGTATTTCTTTGAGTTCTTGTTTGCTTTTGCTTCTGTGTTTTTTGTTGGAGAGAACGGGGACACCAGGGGGTAGACTGGGTGCAGCAGCAGCAGCAGCAGCAGCAGCAGCAGCAGTATTTTTTTTTCCTGCTGCTGCTGCTGCTGCTGCTGTTATTATACCTCTTGCTGCTGCTCTCCCTGCTTTTGCTTCTGCTGCGTTTCTTACTTCTCTTAGTTTTTGTTTTGTC
>NW_013570086.1:7859-8157 GCF_000499745.2 Eimeria mitis | reverse complement strand
GCAGCAGCAGCAGCAGCAGCAGCAGCAGCAGTATTTTTTTTTCCTGCTGCTGCTGCTGCTGCTGCTGCTGTTATTATACCTCTTGCTGCTGCTCTCCCTGCTTTTGCTTCTGCTGCATTTCTTACTTCTCTTAGTTTTTGTTTTGTTTGCTGCAGCTGCTGCTGCTTCTTAGCTTGTAAAAACAAATCATCACCATCAGCAGCAGCAGCAGCAGCAGCAGCAGCAGCAGGATCTGCTGCAGCAATCCTTCTATTCTTTTTCCCCTTCCCTCCCCCACCAGAACCACCAGCAGCACCAG
>NW_013570086.1:7019-7759 GCF_000499745.2 Eimeria mitis | reverse complement strand
GCAGCAGCAGCAGCAGCAGGATCTGCTGCAGCAATCCTTCTATTCTTTTTCCCCTTCCCTCCCCCACCAGCAGCACCAGCAGCAGCAGCAGCAGCAGCAGCAGCAGCATGTTTAGTTTTAATATTTCTGCTGCGCAGCAGCACAGCCCCCTTCTCCTCTAACACTTGCTGCTGCTGCTGCTGCATGCGTTTTATAGATTTCCAGCCCCATCGCCGCACCCAGTCTTTTTTCTCTTCACACCAAACCAAAGAACTTCTTTTTCTTTTTTTTATTCCTTTTGCTCGAGCAAACAACTCCCAACGGGTTAATACACGAGATGTTGGCAGCTGCATACACACAAACCCTAAACCCTAAACCCTAAACCCTAAACCCTAAACCCTAAACCCTAAAAAATTTTTTTTTAAAAAAAAAAAAATTTTTGAATTCAGGAAAAAGCAAACAAAACGAAACAAAAGAATACATTAAAAAAATTTTTTTTAAAAAAAAAAATTTTTAGGGTTTAGGGTTTAGGGTTTAGGGTTTAGGGTTTAGGTTACCTTGAGAGTACGGGGGAATCTTAGAGTATCTATCTTTGGTGCTGGAGGGAGGTGTACATACACCCCATCATCTGATGAGTGGTGTTTCAAAGAAAATATTTTTTTTATAAAAAATTCAGCAGCTTCTCGGGTTTTCTCTTCTAGACTATCACGCAACACACACAAAACCCTAAACCCTAAACCCTAAACCCTAAACCCTAGATA
>NW_013570086.1:6837-6919 GCF_000499745.2 Eimeria mitis | reverse complement strand
GAGATGTTGGCAGCTGCATACACACAAACCCTAAACCCTAAACCCTAAACCCTAAACCCTAAACCCTAAAAAATTTTTTTTT
>NW_013570086.1:6547-6737 GCF_000499745.2 Eimeria mitis | reverse complement strand
TATATATATATAAGAAACCCCAAAACATGAACTGCAAGGATTTAATCCTTGAAACCATAAAGCAACTTAAACCCTAAACCCTAAACCCTAAACCCTAAACCCTAAACCCTGAAAAATTTACTCAGTGGTGGCTTCGAGGGGAGAGAGGTCTGTAGCAATGAGGTAATGCAGGTGATAAGAAAGAGGGTCC
>NW_013570086.1:6227-6447 GCF_000499745.2 Eimeria mitis | reverse complement strand
TATATATATATATATAGGAAACCCCAAAACATGAACTGCAAGGATTTAACCCTTGCCCACCCACAAAGCAACTTAAACCCTAAACCCTAAACCCTAAACCACAAAGCAACTTAAACCCTAAACCCTAAACCCTAAACCCTGAAAAATTTACTCTGTGGTGGCTTCGAGGGGAGAGAGATCTGTAGCAATGAGGTAATGCAGGTGATAGGAAAGAGGGTCA
>NW_013570086.1:5967-6127 GCF_000499745.2 Eimeria mitis | reverse complement strand
TTGATGAGTCAGTGAAGACAGCTATACAAAATCCCTCAGAAGACCCTAAACCCTAAACCCTAAACCCTAACCCCTAAACCCTAAACCCTAAACCCTCACAGGGTGGATAGATCGACGCGGACGGGGGCTGAGGGCTCCATGGCTTCGCGGCGCCTAAACC
>NW_013570086.1:5503-5867 GCF_000499745.2 Eimeria mitis | reverse complement strand
TTGATGAGTCAGTGAAGACAGCTATACAAAATCCCTCAGAAGACCCTAAACCCTAAACCCTAAACCCTAAACCCTAAACCCTAAACCCTCACAGGGTGGATAGATCGACGCGGACGGGTGCTGAGGGCTCCATGGCTTCGCGGCGTCTAAACCCTAAACCCTAAACCCTAAACCCTTTCTGCTGCGGTCCTGTATAAGCCCCGGCGGCTGCAGGCGAGCGCAAACCCTAAACCCTAAACGCCAAACCCTAAACCCTAAACCCTAAACCCTAACACCATAAACCTTAAAACTTTTTTTAATAACCTAAAAACACCTTCTCTGGCCGCGGAAGCTGCGAGCAGCAAAAAGGGTGTGGGGCCCGGCA
>NW_013570086.1:4335-5169 GCF_000499745.2 Eimeria mitis | reverse complement strand
CAGCAGCAGCAGCAGCAGCAGCAGCAGCAGCAGCAACAGCAGCAGCAGCAGCAGCAGCAGCAGCAGCAATGATAACCCGCTGCTGTGTGCTGCCTCTCCGGGGCCTCCGCCCTTCAATGGGCGTATCGATCCAGCGGCGTTTCCTTACGCTGCAGCACCACAGCAGCAGCAGCAGCAGCAGCAGCAGCAGCAGCAGCAGCAGCAGCAGCAGCAAGAAAAGGGTAGGCTTGCGAGCAGCAGCAGCAGCAGCAACAGCAGCAGCAGGGTACTGTGCTTTCTGGGAGCTTCGTCGCCGCCACATTCTCTACAAAGAGCTACCGCAAATACGCAGACAGTTTGAGGGGGGCCCCCCCCCTGGGGGCCCCCCCCCGGGGGGCCCCTCCTCTGAGGGGGGCCCCCCTAGGGGCCCCCCCCGTGGGGGCCCCTCCTCTGGGGGCCCCTCCTCGGGGGGCCCCTCATCTGGGGGCCCCTCATCTGGGGGCCCCCCTGGGGGCCCCTCCTCTGGGGGCCCCCCCGCGGGGGGCCCCCCTGGGTCTGGTGGGGGGCCCCCTGATGAATTGGGTACTGGATTGGGGGGCCCCTTTTACGGTAAGCTGTGGGGGCAGGCAACCGACTATATGATAGAGATGGGTTTAGATAGCGGGGATTTGTTGTTTATAAGAAAAGAAATAAAAACATTAAACCCTTTTGCTGCTGTGAAGCTGGCGTTGCTGCGGCTGCTGCAGCGTCTGCTGCAGCAGCAGCAGCAGCAGCAGCTGCTGCAGCAGCAGCAGGGAGAATATGATGAAGTTTGTATTATATTAAATAAATACCAACAAAAATTTGTGCTGTCTA
>NW_013570086.1:3462-4235 GCF_000499745.2 Eimeria mitis | reverse complement strand
TAGGGGCCCCCCCCGTGGGGGCCCCTCCTCTGGGGGCCCCTCCTCGGGGGGCCCCTCATCTGGGGGCCCCCCTGGGTCTGGGGGCCCCCCTGGGGGGGGCCCCCCTGGGTCTGGGGGCCCCCCTGGGTCTGGGGGGCCCCCTGGGTCTGGTGGGGGGCCCCCTGATGAATTGGGTACTGGATTGGGGGGCCCCTTTTACGGTAAGCTGTGGGGGCAGGCTACCGACTATATGATAGAGATGGGTTTAGATAGCGGGGATTTGTTGTTTATAAGAAAAGAGATAAAAACATTAAACCCTTTTGCTGCTGTGAAGCTGGCGTTGCTGCGGCTGCTGCAGCGTCTGCTGCTGCAGCAGCAGCAGCAGCAGCAGCTGCTGCTGCAGCAGCAGCAGATGGGAGAATATGATGAAGTTTGTATTATATTAAATAAATACCAACAAAAATTTGTGCTGTCTGTACACCCCAATGGGGGCCTCTGCTGCACCCCATACGCAGACAAACTAGCAGCAGACAAGCAGCAGCTAGTTGCTGCTAGAAGACTCAGATGCTCTGCTGCTGCCAGAAAATATATCACACATGTGCTGCTGCATGCATGCAACAGCAGCAGCAGCAGCAGCAGCAGCAGCAGCAACAGCAACAGCAGCGGCAGCAGCAGCGGCAACAGCAGCAGCAGCAGCAGCAGCGGCGGCAGCAGCAGCAGCAGCGACAGCAGCAGCAGCAGCAGCAGCAGGAATGGAGTGGATTTATGTTTTGCTTCTTCTCGTGTTTCTGTTG
>NW_013570086.1:3203-3362 GCF_000499745.2 Eimeria mitis | reverse complement strand
GCAGCAGCAGCAGCAGCAGCAGCAGCAGCAGCAGCAGCAGCAGCAGCGGCAACAGCAGCAGCAGCAGCAGCGGCAACAGCAGCGGCAGCAGCAGCAGCAGCAGCAGCAGCAGCAGGAATGGAGTGGATTTATGTTTTGCTTCTTCTCGTGTTTCTGTTA
>NW_013570086.1:2703-2947 GCF_000499745.2 Eimeria mitis | reverse complement strand
CGTGATGAATTACTAGAGGAATTGAATTCTATGATGGAGGCTTTATCAGCAACGCATGCAGAGTGCAGCAGCGTCCTCTCCAGCAGCAGCAGCAGCAGCAGCAGCAGCAGCAGCAGCAGCAGCAGGTATCTAACAGCAGCAGAATTTGTTGTTCGTGTGCTGCAGGCAGCAGAGCTGCTGCCGCTGCAGCTGCCTGCCTCGCATTGGACTGTCTCTGATTTGTTATCTATAGATTCACTTCTAC
>NW_013570086.1:2517-2603 GCF_000499745.2 Eimeria mitis | reverse complement strand
CGTGATGAATTACTAGAGGAATTGAATTCTATGATGGAGGCTTTATCAGCAACGCATGCAGAGTGCAGCAACATCCTCTCCAGCAG
>NW_013570086.1:432-1700 GCF_000499745.2 Eimeria mitis | reverse complement strand
CAGCAGCAGCAACAGAAGCAGCAGCAGCAGCAGCAACAGAAGCAGCAGCAGCAGCAGCAGCAGCAGCAGCGGGAGCAGCAACAACAGCGGCAGCAGCAGCAGCAGCAGCAGCAGCAGCAGCAGCAGCAGGGGGAGCTGCAGCAGCAGATAGCAGCAGCAAGAGAGTGGTTGTCTGTGTTTCCTTCTTTTTGTGATTTGTTTATAATAAGAGAAGAAGAAGTATCTATTTATAAAGAAGGAATGCATGAATATAAAGGGGTTTTAGATAGAGCTAAAAAAAGAATATAATAAACCCTAAACCCTCCTAAACCCTAAACCCTCCTAAACCCTAAACCCTAAACCCTTGCTTTATATAAAGAAGGAATGCATGAGTATAAAGGGGTTATTGATAGAGCAAAAAAAACAATATAAACCCTAAACCCTCCTAAACCCTAAACCCTAAACCCTAGATGTGTACAGACAGAGGCCGGGTGGCTCCTGCCCTTGAGCAGAGACAAAACCTAAACCCTAAACCCTAAACCCTAAACCCTCGTTTTTGTTTAAGATTTGTAAATGGAGATACAGAAATTATTATAGAGATAGAGAGACAAAGAAAAAGAGAGAAAAACAGAGAAACAGAAAAAAAGAAAGAGATAGAGATAGATAGATATATAAAAAAAAAGAGACAGATACAGAGAGAAAGAGAGACAGAAAGAAAGATAGATAGAAAAAAAAGAGACAGAGACAGAGATAGATATATAAAAAAAAGAAAGAGATAGAGAGAAAGAGAGAGATATACAAATAAAGAGAAACAGAAAAAGAGAAAGAGACAGAGGTAGATATATATAAAAAAAAAGAAAGAGACAGAGACAGATAGAAACAAAGAGAGAGACAAAGAAAGAGAGACAGAAAGAAAGAGAGACAGAAAGAAAGAGAGAAAGAGACAGAGACAGAAAGAAAGAGAAACAGATAAAGAAAGAAAAAAATATATAGAGAGACAGAGACAGAAAGAAAGAGAGACAGAGACAGAGACAGAAAGAAAGAGAGACAGAGGAGACAGAAACAAATATAGATAGAGACAGAGAAAGAAAGAAACAGAGACAGAAGGAAAGAGAGACAGAGACAGAGACAGAGAGAAGCAGAGACAGAAAGAGACAGAAGGAGACAGAAAGAGACAGAAAGAGAGACAAATGGAGAGAAAGATAGAAAGATAGAGAAAGAGAGAAAGAGACAGAAAGAAAGAGAGACAGAAAGAAAGAGAGACAGAGACAGAAAGAGATAAAGAAAGA
>NW_013570086.1:0-330 GCF_000499745.2 Eimeria mitis | reverse complement strand
AAAAAGGAAAAAAAAAAAAAAAAAAAAAAAAAACAAAACAAACAAAAGAGAAAAAAACAAAAAAAAAACAAAAAAAAATAGTAAATAGTAATTGTATTGTTTTTATTATTATTGATACTATTATAATATTATAATAAACCCTAAACCCTAAAACCTAAACCCTAAACCCTAAACCCTAAACCCTAAAAATAAATAAACTAAAACCACTACTATTTATTATTATTCTGTTGCTGCTATTCTATATAAAAACAAAAAACTAAAAACAAATAAACAAATAAATAAATAAATAAATAAATA
This sequence comes from Eimeria mitis, assembly GCF_000499745.2. Lineage (NCBI taxonomy): Eukaryota > Apicomplexa > Conoidasida > Eucoccidiorida > Eimeriidae > Eimeria > Eimeria mitis. Next base: position 33 of record NW_013570086.1, on the reverse strand, counting down.
AATAAATAAATAAATAAATAAATAAATAAATAA
>NW_013570085.1:10170-10483 GCF_000499745.2 Eimeria mitis | reverse complement strand
AGCTAGATAGATAGCTAGCTAGATATATAGCCAGATAGATAGATTGCTAGCTAGCTAGATAGAGAGCTAGATAGATAGATAGCCAGATAGATAGCTAGATGGCTAGCTAGATAGCTAGCTAGATAGCTAGCTAGATAGCTAGCCAGGTAGATAGATGGATAGACAGCTAGATATATAGCTAGCTAGCTAGCTAGAAAACAGCCTAGCTATTTTGTCCTGTCGCTAGCTAGCTAGCCGTTCACTCGGCTCCTCCACCTGCTAGCAACAGCTAGCTGCGCACCTGCGCGCCTCCTCCTGAGCTGTGTAGGTGCTT
>NW_013570085.1:9901-10070 GCF_000499745.2 Eimeria mitis | reverse complement strand
GCTAGCAACAGCTAGCTGCGCACCTGCGCGCCTCCTCCTGAGCTGTGTAGGTGCTTAGCTAGCTAGCTGCAGCTAGCTAGCTGCAGCTAGCTAGCTGCAGCTAGCTAGCTGCAGCTAGCTAGCTGCCTCGTTTTCTATATCCGTAGCTAGCTGCCTGGCTAGCTACCTC
>NW_013570085.1:8336-8639 GCF_000499745.2 Eimeria mitis | reverse complement strand
ATACAGCAGATCCTCGAGGGTTTTAAAGCGAGAGCTTATGTCGGCCTTGTCTCTCTCCTGCAGCAACACACACCCCACCTGCTGCTGCTCCTGCTGCTGCTGCTGCTGCTGCTGCTGCTGCTGCTCCTACTGCTGCTGCTGCTGCTGCTGCTGCTGTTGATGCTGTTGGTGCTGTTGGTGCTTGTATGTTGCTCGTTGCTGCTGCTGCAGCAACGGTGGGGACTAGTACGCAGAATATGCACGGCATAGCAGCAGCAGCAGCTGCTGCTGCTGCTGCTGCAAGAATAGGGGGAGGAGCAGCAG
>NW_013570085.1:6958-8236 GCF_000499745.2 Eimeria mitis | reverse complement strand
ACCCACGCATAGAACACTCCTGCAGCAGCAACAGCAACAAGTGCAGCAGCAACAACCCATACAACAACAGCAACAGCAGCAGCAGCAGCAGCAACAACAGCAACAGGAGCAGCAACAGCAACACCCCCAGCAACATCAGCAGCAGCACCCGCAGCCGAATCAACACCCCCACCAGCAGCAGCAGCAGCCCCCACCGCTGCAGCAAAACCCCTCAGCAGCAGCAGCACCCTCAACAACAACAACAGCACCCCCAGCAGCAGCAGCAGCAGCAGCAGCAGCAACGGACCATAGTGGAATTGCTGCTCAAATGTAAGTTCACACATTTGTACTATCTCCCTATACAGCAGATCCTCGAGGGTTTTAAAGCGAGAGCTTATGTCGGCCTTGTCTCTCTCCTGCAGCAACACAAAGTCAATACACAACAACTGCTGCTGCTGCTGCTGCTGCTGCTGCTGCTGCTAATACTGCTGCTGCTGCTAATACTGCTGCTGCTGCTGCTGCTGCTGCTGCTGTTGATGCTGTTGGTGCTTGTATGTTGCTCGTTGCTGCTGTAGCAGCAACGGTGGGGACTAGTACGCAGAATATGCACGGCACAGCAGCAGCAGCTGCTGCTGCTGCAGCAAGAATAATACGGGGAGGAGCAGCAGCAGCAGCAGCAGCAGCAAACGAAAAATATATATAAACTCAGCAGCAGCAAGACAAGCAACACCAGAAGCGGCTGAAGCAGCAGCAACAGCAGCAGCAGCAGCAGCAGCAAAAGGGGACGAACCGTCTGGGTATAAATAACCAAAGTTAGGGAAAAGAGAATGCTTCTCTAGCTGCTGCTGCTGCTGCTGCTGCTGCTGATCTGTGCTGAGAGAGTTTATCGCCAGAGACAAAACCCTAAAGTCCGCCTCAGTCTGAACACACACAAACCCTAAACCCTAAACCCTAAACCCTAAACCCTAAACCCTAACCCTGAGCCACAAACCCTCACTCTTCAACCCCTAAACCCTAAACCCTAAACCCCAAACACTAGACACTAGAAGAGTGGCGTTTCAGGGTTTAGGGTTTAGGGTTTAGGGTTAGGAGGGGCGCTGCCACGCCAAACGAAGAAAAAAAAAAGTTATAATACATTGAGTACATGCATGACAAAAAAACAGTAAAAAAGAGAAAAATAAAAAGGGAGACGAAAAAAAAAGGAGACAAATAAAAAAGGAGACAAAAAAAAAGAAACCCTACAAAACCAGCCAAGCCAAAAATAAATAAATAAATAAATAAATACCTTCAGTATACACG
>NW_013570085.1:6309-6791 GCF_000499745.2 Eimeria mitis | reverse complement strand
AGCCTTTCTTCAGTGAGTTTCGTAGTAAGTCTATACACACATATATTTATTTATTTTTTATTTTTATTTTTTTTGTTTTTTTATTTAGGGTTTTTGTTTTAGTTGGGTGGTAGCAAGTCTATACACACATATTTATTTATTTATTTATTTATTTTTTTGTTTGTTTGCTTGTTTTTATATTTGTATTTATATTTGGATTTATATTTATATTTGTATAACAGTAAGTCTATACACACACACAGATATATTTACTTATATTTTTATTTTTATTTATATATGTGTGTATATAATAATATGTATTATATATACATATAATAATACAGCAGCAGCACAAGGAGCAGCAGCAGCAGCAGCACATGCAGCAGCAGCAGCAGCAGCAGCAGCACAAATAAAAAAAATTGCAATCCTCCTCATCATCAGCAGCAGCACAACACCACCAAAAACAACAAAAACAAAATAAACAAACAAAACAAAAGCAACAA
>NW_013570085.1:5330-5652 GCF_000499745.2 Eimeria mitis | reverse complement strand
CTGCTTCTGTCATGATATGTTCAATTTGGTGTAACGAGTGCCCAGTATGCAATTCGTTGCTGTGATTAGCAGCAGCAGCAGCAGCAGCAGCACTAGCCCCCGCAGCAGCAGCAGCAGCAGCAGCAGCAGCGTGTGTGTTTGTTGCTGCTGACTGTTCTAGAAACCCCTCAAAATATTTACCAACGGGTGTATCGATTAAAATACTTTTATATAAATCATTATAAGAAGAAGAGAAATCCATCTGTGCTATTGCACGCATCTCCACAAAAAAACCTAAAGGGTCAGCGCGAGACAGCAGCTCTTCTGCTGGCTTGCGGTTCAA
>NW_013570085.1:4471-5141 GCF_000499745.2 Eimeria mitis | reverse complement strand
TATATATATATATATATATATATATATATATATATATTTAATATATATATTATGTGTTATATTTATATTTCTATAAGGATTTCTTTGGTTGGGGAGTTGGGGAGTTGGGAATAGCAGAAGCAACAGAAGAGTAGCAGCAGCAGCAGCAGCAGTAGCAGCAGCAGCAGCAGCAGCAGCAGCAGCAGCAGCAGCAACAGCAGCAGCAGGAGTGTTACTCACGCGATGAAATCGAGGAACTTTGCTAGGGGCTGATAAGCCTGAGACTGTAGATATCTGCGGAGACACGCAGCAGCAGCAGCAGCAGCAGCAGCAGCAGCAGCAGCAACAGCAGCAGCAGCAGATTTATCCTGGTCATACTACCCCCATAAACCCTAAACCCTAAACCCTAAACCCTAACCCAGCATAAAAAATATAAAACTAAACACATACACCTCTCTCTTTCTCTCTTTCTCTCGATAAAAACAAAACAACAAAACAACAAATAAAAAAATACAATTATATATTTATTTATTTATTTATTTATTTATTTATATACCTAAATTCTGCTGTTAGTTTGCCTCGCGCGCGCTGCAGTATGGTGGGGACAGCCAGAGGCAGGGGCTCGTCCTGCATAAAGTAGCCGTAGTCTGTCTCCTCTAGCGCCGTGCGTAGATCTATAAACAAAATAAAA
>NW_013570085.1:3420-4371 GCF_000499745.2 Eimeria mitis | reverse complement strand
GCTGCAGTATGGTGGGGACAGCCAGAGGCAGGGGCTCGTCCTGCATAAAGTAGCCGTAGTCTGTCTCCTCCAGCGCCGTGCGTAGATCTATAAACAAATATATTAAATAAAATAAATAAAATAAATAAAATAAATATTATATATATTAAATAAAAGGAGACAGTGTAGAAGGGATAATAAAATATGAAAGAAAGGAGACAGGAGACAGATGCATAAAGTAGCCGTAGTCTGTCTCCTCTAGCGCCGTGCGTAGATCTATAAAAAAAAATATATTAAATAAAATAAATAAAATAAATAAATTAAATAAAATATATAAGAGGAGACAGTATAGAAAGGGTAATAAGAGAAAGGAGACAGGAGAAAGGAGACGGGAGAAAGGAGACAGGAGAAAGGAGACAGATGCATAAAGTAGCCGTAGTCTGTCTCCTCTAGCGCCGTGCGTAGATCTATAAACAAATATATTAAATATATTATATTAAATAAAATATATAAAATAAAATATATAAAATATATAAAATAAAAAGAGACAATACAGAAAGGAGACAGGAGAAAGGAGACAGGAGAAAGGAGACTGTCTCCTCTAGCGCCGTATGTAAATCTATAAACAAATATATTATAAATATAAATTATAAATTATATAAAACAAAAGGAGACAGTACAGAAAGGAGACAGGAGAAAGGAGACAGGAAAAAGGAGACAGCAGGCGGGGCGATAGAGGAGACTGTCTGTCTCCTCTAGCGCCAAGCGTAAATATATTAAAAAAAAATAAAAAAATAAAAAAAAAATAAAAAAGGAGACAGGAGACAGTTAGAGACATAATAAGAGAAAAGAGATAATAAAAAGGAGACAGGAGAAAGGAGACAGGAGAAAGGAGACAGGAGAAAGAAAAGAGTAGAAAGGAGACAGAAGAAAGGAGACAGAAGAAAGGAGACAGTAGAAAGGGGACAGTAG
>NW_013570085.1:2391-3320 GCF_000499745.2 Eimeria mitis | reverse complement strand
GAGACAGGAGACAGTTAGAGACATAATAAGAGAAAAGAGATAATAAAAAGGAGACAGGAGAAAGGAGACACTAGAAAGGAGACAGGAGAAAGAAAAGAGTAGAAAGGAGACAGAAGAAAGGAGACAGAAGGAGACAGTAGAAAGGGGACAGTAAAAAGGAGACAGAAGAAAGGAGACAGCATAGAGGAGACAGAAGAAAGGAGACAGCATAGAGGAGACAGAAGAAAGGAGACAGGAGAAAGTACACAGGAGAAAGAAAAGAGTAGAAAGGAGACAGCAGAGAGGAGACAGAAGAAAGGAGACAAAAGAAAGGAGACAGAAGAAAGGAGACAGAAGAAAGGAGACAGAAGAAAGGAGACAGGAGACAGAAAAGAGTAGAAGCCCCCTCGCAGTGTCTATCGTCTCCTTGACTTTCTGTCTCCTGCTGCTGCTGCTGCTGCTGCTGCTGCTGCTGCTTGTCTCCTCTCTGTCTCTCTGTCTCCCGCTGCTGCCTGTCTCCTGCTGCTGCTGCTGCTGCTGTTTGTCTCCTTTCTCCTGCTGCTGCTACTGTTTGTCTCCTTTCTATCTCTCTTTCCTTTCTCTCTATCTGTCTCTGTCTCTCTCCCTCCCCTGTTCTAGCAACTGATATTCCTTGCAACCCTAAACCCTAAACCCTAAACCCTAAACCCTAAACCCTAAACCCTAAACCCTAACCTCTAAACCCTAAACCCTAAACCCTAGCCTCTAAACCCTAACCTCTAAACCCTAAACCCTAAACCCTAAACCCTATCCTCTAAACCCTAACCTCCAACCATGAACCCTAACCTCTAAACCCTAAACCCTAAACCCTAAACCCTAAACCCTAACCTCTAAACCCTAACCTCTAAACCCTAAACCCTAAACCCTCACCTTCTAGGGTATCTGCATTGGCGAGTCTCTTATAGTCATCG
>NW_013570085.1:1696-2291 GCF_000499745.2 Eimeria mitis | reverse complement strand
AAACCCTAAACCCTAAACCCTAAACCCTAACCTCTAAACCCTAACCTCTAAACCCTAAACCCTAAACCCTAAACCCTCACCTTCTAGGGTATCTGCATTGGCGAGTCTCTTATAGTCATCACGGGTAAGAAAGGAGGCCCTGAGGCCCCTCACTATACCCTCTAGGTACCCATCATGTACATTAAACAAAGCTATCTCCATCTTCTCCTGCTGCTGCTGCTGCTGCTGCTGCTGCTGCTGCTGCTGCTGCTGTTGCTGGTGCTGGGGATGTTGCTGGGGATGGGTTGCTGCTGTTGCTGCTGTTGCCGCTGCTAGGCAAGCAGCAACAGATGCTGCTGCTGCTGCTGCAGCAATTCACGTTTTTATATATAACCTGAAGAAAATACTCCTGCTGCTGCTGCTGCTGCTGCTGTTGCTGCTGCTGCTGCTGCAGCTGCTGTTGCTGCTGCTGCCGCTGCTGCTGATGCAGGGGATGGGTTTGTGCACCCCGGTGATTGGCTGCTGCAGAACGAAATAGCAGCGTTCTGCTGCTGCTTTTGCTGCTGCTGCTGCTGCTGCTGCTTCTGCTGCTGCTGCTGCTGCTGCTGCTGCTGCT
>NW_013570085.1:0-768 GCF_000499745.2 Eimeria mitis | reverse complement strand
GCTGCTGCTGGTCCCTTGCCGCGCATGCGCAGGGCAGCAGGGCCCATCCTGCTGCTGCTGCTGCTGCTGCTGCTGCTGCTGCTGCTGCTGCTGCTGCTGGTGTTTTATATTGCTTTTCTAGACAGCATAAAGAAATACTTGTTTTGTGTTTGTGTTAAAGTTCAGCTTCATACAAACAAGACTCGTGTGTGTCTGCGTGCTGCTGCTGCTGCTGCTGCTGCCGCTGCTGCTGCTGCTGCTGCTGCTGCTGCTGCTGAGCCACGCCGCAGCAAAACTCTTATTTCAGGTGTACGTACACTCCAAGCGAAGCAGGTAAACCTCCATCCTCATCCCCTCGGCTCAGTGCTGCAGCACACTCGCACCGTCTCCTGCTGCTGCTGCTGCTGCTGCTGCTGCTGTAGTAGCAGACAGCAGCAGCAGCAGCAGCAGCAGCAGCAACAGCAGCAGCAGCAGCAGCAGTTGTTTGTTGATGTGTGCATCTACAAGCTCCGTCTACCGGCGTGTCTGTGCTCCCCTTTAACCCCCCAACCTCTCCTGCTGCTGCTTCTGCTGCTGCTGCTGCTGCTGCTGCTGCTGCTGCTGCTGCTGCTGCTGCTGCAGGGATGAGTGGCCAGGGTCTGAGTCTCCCCCCCTCAAATGCAACTCTGAGAGAAGAGGAGACAGCAGAGATGCAGGGGGGGGACCTCGCCCTAGAGGTTAAACTAGGCGAAGACACAAAGCAACTCAACGTATGTACTGCTGCTGCTGCTGCTGCTGCTGCTGCTGCTG
>NW_013570084.1:10705-10976 GCF_000499745.2 Eimeria mitis | reverse complement strand
CTTGCAGTGGGAGTTCTCTAGCTGCAGCAGCAGCAGCAGCAGAAACAGCTCCTGCAGCAGCAGAGATGGGTTGTTTTAAGTGCTGCAAGGGGGGGGCCTCCAAGGGCAAGTCGCCCTCAGAGGCCTCTGCTGCTGCTGCTGCTGCACAGCAGCAGCAGCAGCAGCAGCAGCAGCATGAGGATGGGAAGGCAATCAGTCGTAAAGAGGAGGAAGCAGCAGCAGCAGCAGCAGGTGGCAGGCCCGTGTCAGTGGAAGGTAGTGAATTATCTGA
>NW_013570084.1:8888-9662 GCF_000499745.2 Eimeria mitis | reverse complement strand
AGCAGCAGCAGCAAAAGCAGCAGCAGCAGCAGGTATCTGAGAAGGTACCTCCGAGTGCTGCTGCAGCAGAGGACGCTTCCTCCTCAGCATCACCACCACCACCACCAACAGCAGCAGCAGCAGCAGCAGCAGCAGCACCAGCAGCAGCAGCAGCAGCAGGCAGCAACGAGGGTTTCTCCTCAACTTTATCTCGCATTGTGCAGCAAACCTTCGACGACCCGGGGGCCCTTTGGAGTCGTATTATTACTTGTTTAACACCAGGGGGGGCCCCCTGTACCCCCAGGGGGGCCCCCCAGGCATCTCAGGGGGGCCCCCAGGGGGGGGCCCCCCAGGGGGGGGCCCCCCGGGGGCCCCTCCCCCTTCGTAACACAGATGAGGGGCCCCCTGATGAGGTGGAAACGGATGAGGCAGATGAAAGGTACCCTATAAGCCCTGCTGCACAGAAAGCTGCTGCTGCTGCTGCAGCAGCAGCAGCAGCAGCAGCAGCAAAGAAGGCTCCAGAGGAAGAGACAGGAGCAGCAAAAACAGCAGCAGCAGCAGCAGCAACGCCAGCAGCAGCTGGTGCTTTGTCTTTGCCGCAGCATTCTACTGCTTCAGGGGAGGATGATCTTCCTGGGTCTGCAGCAGCAGCTGCAGCAGCAGCAGCAGCAGCAGCAACAGCTGCTCGGGAAGCAACAGCAGCAGCTAGACAGGTGCAGCAGCAGCAAGAGAAAGCAGCAGCTTCAGGTTTATTAAGCTGTGGAGACAGTACAGCAGACACAGCAATGGCAGCAG
>NW_013570084.1:8712-8788 GCF_000499745.2 Eimeria mitis | reverse complement strand
AGCAGCAGCAGCAAAGAAGGCTCCAGAGGAAGAGACAGGAGCAGCAAAAACAGCAGCAGCAGCAGCAGCAGCAACT
>NW_013570084.1:8242-8612 GCF_000499745.2 Eimeria mitis | reverse complement strand
CAGCAGCAGCAGCAGCAGCAGCAGCAGCAGGTGCGCAAGCAGCAGCAGCAGGTGCAGCAGAGGCAGCGGACGCGACAGCAGCAGCAGCAGCAGCCCTCAGCAGCAGCAGCAGCAACTGTCCCCGTGCTGCTTCGCAGCGCAGCAGCAGCAAGGCTGTGCTAGAACAAATCCTCGTAAAGAAATGGAGGCAGCTGATGTATTATATAGAGGAGGAGTTGCTGTTTAAGGCCCACCAGTATTTGTTGCTGCTGGAGCAGCAGCTAGACCAGAAGCAGCAGCAGCTAGAGCAGCAGCTGCAGCACCTGCAGCAGCAGCAGCAGCAGCAGCAGCAGCAGGAGGAGGAGTATAGTCAAGTAGCCCATGAAAATGG
>NW_013570084.1:7384-8142 GCF_000499745.2 Eimeria mitis | reverse complement strand
CAGCAGCAGCAGCAGCAGCAGCAGCAGCAGGTGCGCAAGCAGCAGCAGCAGGTGCAGCAGAGGCAGCGGATGCGACAGCAGCAGCAGCAGCAGCCCTCAACAGCAGCAGCAGCAGCAGCAGCAGCAGCTGTCCCCGTGCTGCTTCGCAGCGCAGCAGCAGCAAGGCTGTGCTAGAACAAATCCTCGTAAAGAAATGGAGACAACTGATGTATTATATAGAGGAGGAGTTGCTGTTTAAGGCCCACCAGTATTTGCTGCTGCTGGAGCAGCAGCTAGACCAGAAGCAGCAGCAGCTGGAGCAGCAGCTGCAGCTCCTGCTGCAGCAGCAGCAGCAGCAGCAGCAGCAGCAGCAGGAGGAGGAGTATAGTCAAGTAGCCCATGAAAATGATCAGCAGGAGCAGGCGAAGCAGCAGGAGCAGCAGCAGCAGCAGCAGGAGCAGCAGGAGGAGCAGCAAGAGATAGAAGAGATGCTGCTGCTGCTGCAGTCTTATAAAGAGCAGCTAGCAACAGAGCAACGCATAGAAAACCTACGCTGCAGGATAGCCATTGCATGCACTATGCTCGATCAGTTTCATCTCTCGCAGCTGCGGCTCATCTGTACGGATCCCCGTTTGTCTTTCACAGAGTCTATCAATACTCTATCCTACCAGCAGCAGCAGCAGCAGCAGCAGCAGCAGCAGCAGCAGCAGCAGGGGCAGCAGCAGCAGCAGGGGCAGGGGTTTACGAGTTCTCAGTCTGCTGCTGCAGCAACACCACAG
>NW_013570084.1:7142-7284 GCF_000499745.2 Eimeria mitis | reverse complement strand
TTTCACAGAGTCTATCAATACTCTATCCTACCAGCAGCAGCAGCAGCAGCAGCAGCAGCAGCAGCAGCAGGGGCAGGGGCAGCAGCAGCAGGGGCAGGGGTTTACGAGTTCTCAGTCTGCTGCTGCTGCAGCGACGCCACAA
>NW_013570084.1:6941-7042 GCF_000499745.2 Eimeria mitis | reverse complement strand
CAACAGAGCAACGCATAGAAAACCTACGCTGCAGGATAGCCATTGCATGCACTATGCTCGATCAGTTTCACCTGTCGCAGCTGCGGCTCATCTGTACGGAC
>NW_013570084.1:6400-6841 GCF_000499745.2 Eimeria mitis | reverse complement strand
GCAGGACCCTCAGCAACTCTCCCTCTTTGTTATAGCCCTTCATACACAGCAGCAGCAGCAACTGCAGCACCAGCAGCAGCAGCAGCAGCAGGCAGCAGCAGCAAAGAACTGCAGCAGCAGCAACCAAAAGGTTCTCTAGGGAGCCGTATGCTGCTGCTAGGTGACAGCAGCAGCAGCACAGCAGAGGGGGTACCTGCTGGTTTAGGTTCTCCTATAGGTTTGAGTTCACCGATGGGGGGCCCCCCAGGGGGCCCCCATGGGGGCCCCCTTGGGGGCCCCCCTGGGGCCCCCTCCTCTTCAGGGGGCCCCCCTATGATGCTGGGTACCTCTCATACAACGAGCACAACTGCTGCGGGCACAGCTCCTCCTCCTGCTGCTGCTGCTGCTGCTGGGGGCAACAGCAGCAGCAACGGGGGTGCATGCAGCAGCAGCAGCTTTCCC
>NW_013570084.1:5737-5937 GCF_000499745.2 Eimeria mitis | reverse complement strand
TATATATATATATATATATATATATATATATATATATGTGTGTGTGTGTGTGTGTGTATGTATATATATATATATATATGTGTGTGTGTGTGTGTGTGTGTGTATGTATATATATTTATCTATCTATCTATCTATCTATCTATCTATCTACCCACCTACCTATCTATCTATCTATCTATCTAATTAAATAAATAAATAAA
>NW_013570084.1:5194-5650 GCF_000499745.2 Eimeria mitis | reverse complement strand
AAAAAAAAAAAAAAAAAAAATAAAAAAATAAAAAAATAAAAAATAAAATAAAAACAAATATGTGTATGCATGCATGCAGGAAAGTACTTGGATTTAAGTTACCGTGTAGAGAGAGATACATCTGTATCTATAAAGGTTAGAGGTAAGCTTCGTTGTGCTTTATTTAATGTATTATCTATATTAAATGAATCGGACTTAGCCGGAAACTGGGCGCCTATGTTTCGTTCAGCAGAAAAAGTATATAACTATTCTCGTGCTTCTCAACTTATAAAACAAACGTTTGAGTATCCTGTATTGGGGCTAAAGGAGACAATATTATTCTCTTTTGGTGTGAATGCTCTTGATGAGTGTGGAGCTGTTATTATATTTTGTCGGTCTCCGCCTGAGAATATAAATATATTTATGGGTCGAGAGATCCCACAAAAAGATAAAAAAATACAAAGAATACAATCCGCT
>NW_013570084.1:4675-5094 GCF_000499745.2 Eimeria mitis | reverse complement strand
CTCTTGATGAGTGTGGAGCTGTTATTATATTTTGTCGGTCTCCGCCTGAGAATATAAATATATTTATGGGGAGAGATATACCACAAAAAGATAAAAAAATACAAAGAATACAATCCGCAAATTTAGTTTTTATTTTATATCCTATAAATGAAGGTAAACAAACTACACTTGAACTCTATGGAAATTTTCATCACGGGGTTCGATACCTGCCTCTTCGTTTTATAACTTTTTTAGTTAAAAAAATAGTTAAAAGTATGTTTGTATCGATCGCCAAACAAACACAAAATTTTTATATTTCTCCTTATAAAGATAGAGTCAAACAAAACCCAGAATTTTATTCGTGGATGAGAGAATGTATAGAAGAGTTTGTGCATGCAGATGCTGCACAAAACTATAGACAAGTTGAATCTATTTCTCTC
>NW_013570084.1:3798-4575 GCF_000499745.2 Eimeria mitis | reverse complement strand
TTTCTCCTTATAAAGATAGAGTCAAACAAAACCCAGAATTTTATTCGTGGATGAGAGAATGTATAGAAGAATTCGTGCATGCAGATGCAGCACAAAACTATAGACAAGTTGAATCTATTTCTCTCTGTTCTTTTAACTATGAAGAGTTCCAAGAGTAATATAAACCCTAAACCCTAATCGAGGGTTTAGGGTTTAGGGTTTATGGAGAAAGTATTGAGGAGTTCGTGCATGCAGATGCTGCACAAAACTATAGACAAGTTGAATCTATCTCTCTTTGCTCCTTTAACTATGAAGAATTCCAAGAGTAATATAAACCCTAAACCCTAAACCCTAAACCCTAAACCCTAATCGAGGGTTTAGGGTTTAGGGTTTGGGGGGAGGGGACAGGGGAGAGGATTTGTTCATGCAGATGCTGCACAAAACTATAGACAAGTTGAATCTATTTCTCTTTGTTCTTTTAACTATGAAGAATTCCAAGAGTAATATAAACCCTAAACCCTAAACCCTAAACCCTCATCGAGGGTTTAGGGTTTAGGGTTTGGGGGGAGGGGACAGGGGAAAGGATTCGTGCATGCAGATGCAGCACAAAACTATAGACAAGTTGAATCTATCTCTCTTTGCTCCTTTAACTATGAAGAATTCCAAGAATAATAAACCCTAAACCCTAAACCCTAAACCCTCATCGAGGGTTTAGGGTTTAGGGTTTGGGGGGATGGGGGAGGATTTGTTCATGCAGATGCTGCACAAAACTATAGACAAGTTGAATCTATTTCTCTC
>NW_013570084.1:2684-3698 GCF_000499745.2 Eimeria mitis | reverse complement strand
GGGGGAGGGGACAGGGGAAAGGATTCGTGCATGCAGATGCAGCACAAAACTATAGACAAGTTGAATCTATTTCTCTTTGCTCCTTTAACTATGAAGAGTTCCAAGAATAATATAAACCCTAAACCCTAAACCCTAAACCCTAATTTAGGGTTTAGGGTTTGGGGGAAGGGGGGAGGGGGGAGGATTTGTTCATGCAGATGCAGCACAAAACTATGGACAAGTTGAATCTATCTCTCTTTGCTCCTTTAACTATGAAGAATTCCAAGAGTAAAACCCTAAACCCTAAACCCTAAACCCTAATTTGGGGTTTAGGGTTTAGGGGGAGGATTTGTCCATGCAGATGCAACACAAAACTACAGACAAGTTGAATCTATTTCTCTGTGTTCATTCAACTATGAAGAATTCTAAGAGTGAAAAACCCTAAACCCTAAACCCTAATTTAGGGTTTAGGGTTTAGGGGGAGGATTTGTTCATGCTGATGCAGCACAGAACTTTAGACAAGTTGAGTGTATCTCGATCTGTTCATTCCAAGAATAATAAACCCTAAACCCTAAACCCTAATTTAGGGTTTAGGGTTTAGGGGGAGGATTTGTAAATGCAGATGCAGCACAGCGTTTCGTTTAGGGTTTAGGGTTTAGGGTAAACCCTAAACCCTAAACCCTAGAGCTGAGATCCATATCATGGGGTTCATTCAGTTGTGAAGAATTCCAATGATAATAAACCCTAAACCCTAAACCCTAATTTAGGGTTTAGGGTTTAGGGGGAGGATTTGTTAATGTAGATACAGCATAAACCAACAGACAAGATGAGTCGGTTTCACTCTGTTCAAGGATAAACCCTAAACCCTAAACCCTAAACCCTAATTTGTGGTTTAGGGTTTAGGGTTTAGGGTTTAGAAAGAGGATTTGTTAATGCAGATGCAGCACAAAACTACAAACAAGTTGAATCGATTTCTCTTTCATTCAACTGTGAGGATTATAAACCCTAAACCCTAAACCCTAAACCCTAATATAC
>NW_013570084.1:2320-2427 GCF_000499745.2 Eimeria mitis | reverse complement strand
GTTGAGTTCATTTGCCTCTGCTCGTTAGAGTACAGGGACTAAACCCTAAACCCTAAACCCTAAACCCTAAACCCTAATATGTAAACCCTAAACCCTAATTACTTCAC
>NW_013570084.1:1477-2220 GCF_000499745.2 Eimeria mitis | reverse complement strand
ATATATATATATATATATATATATATATATATATATATATATATATATATATATATATATATGTTTGTTTCATTTACTTATGAAGAATAACAAAACCCTAAACCCTAATACGTAAACCCTAGATCCTATTGTGTATACCCTAAACCATTATGTGTAAACCCTAAACCCTAAACCCTAAACCCTAATATTTATTTCGCTTTGTTCATTCATCTATATAAACCCCAATGTGTAAACCCTAAACCCTAAACCCTAAACCCTAAACTTCTCGCGAGTTGAGTTCATTTGCCTCTGCTCGTTAGAGTACAGGGACTAAACCCTAAACCCTAAACCCTAAACCCTAATATGTAAACCCTAAACCCTAATTACTTCATATTCATAAACCCTAGTGCATAAACCCTAGACAATACACACCGCTAACTAAACCCTAATTTATAAACCCTAATTTATAAACCCTAATTTATAAACCCTAATCAACAAACCCTAAGGAGGCCGTGCTGGGGTGTATGTACACCTGAGTCTCCATTTATTAACAGAGACTGGGGGCCCCTGGGGGGCCCCATGCTGCATGCGCAGCAGCCGCAGCAGCAGCAGCAGCAGCAGCAGCAGCAGCATGTGTGTAGCAACAGCTGCTGCTGCAGCAGCAGCAGCTGCTGCTGCTGCTGCTGCTGCAGTTGCTGCTTTTTGGTTTTTGTATTGTTGAGGTGGGGCTGAAGAAAAACTAAATTATAAAAACAGAGACAGAT
>NW_013570084.1:662-1437 GCF_000499745.2 Eimeria mitis | reverse complement strand
TATATATATATATATATATATATGTATATATATATATATATATATATATATGTATATATATATATATATACATATATATATATATGTATATAGATAGATAGAAAGATAGATAGATAGATAGAAAGATAGGGAGATAGAGACAGAGAGAGAAAGAAGGAGACAGATAAAGAGACAGAACAAAAACGAGAAAAAAGAAAAAAAAAACAGAAAAGAAAAAGGAGACAGAAAAAGACAAAGAGAGAGAAAGAGAGAGAGACAGAAATAAAACAAAAAAACAAAACAGATACAACGGGAGACACAAACAAAACAAACAAATAAATAAATAAACAAATAAATAAATAAATAAATAAACACAAAAAAACAAATAAACAAACAAATAAACAAATAATTAAACAAATAAACAAACAAATAAACAAACAAACAAACAAATAAACAAACAAATAAACAAACAAACAAACAAATAAATAAAAAAATAAAAAAACAAACAAAGACAGGAGGCGCAGACCACCATGCAGGCAGCCGCCGCTGTGAGCCACAGCTAGCTACAGCTAGCTACAGCTAGCTACAGCTAGCCACAGCTAGCTACAGCTAGCCACAGCTAGCCACAGCTAGCTACAGCTAGCTACAGCTAGCTGCAGCTAGCTGCGGCTAGGGGTGTCATGGAGCAGCAGAAGCAGCAGCAGGAACAGCAGCAAACACAAAACTAGCAGCAAGTGCTGCAGCAGTAACAGCATCACTAGAATCAGCAGCAGCAGCAGCAGCAGCAGCAGCAGAA
>NW_013570084.1:0-562 GCF_000499745.2 Eimeria mitis | reverse complement strand
AACAAATAAACAAACAAACAAACAAATAAATAAAAAAATAAAAAAACAAACAAAGACAGGAGGCGCAGACTACCATGCAGGCAGCCGCCGCTGTGAGCCGCAGCTAGCTACAGCTAGCCACAGCTAGCTACAGCTAGCCACAGCTAGCCACAGCTAGCTACAGCTAGCTACAGCTAGCTACAGCTAGCTGCAGCTAGCTGCAGCTAGGGGTGTCATGTAGCAGCAGAAGCAGCAGCAAAAACAGCAGCAAACACAAAAGTAGCAGCAAGTGCTGCAGCAGTAACAGCATCACTAGAATCAGCAGCAGCAGCAGCAGCAGCAGCAGCAGCAGCAGCGGCAGCAGCAGCAGCAGCAGCAGCAGCAATATATCTGATGCGCGTCTGCCTCCGCAGCCCCAAGAGAAGCAGACCGTATGCTGCACAGAGTAGTTTGCTGCTGCAGCAGTAGCAGCAGCAGCAGCAGCAGCAGCTTATATATTATTATTATTATTATTATATATATAAATATATATATATATATATATATATATATATATATATATATATATATATATATATATATA
>NW_013570083.1:10163-10490 GCF_000499745.2 Eimeria mitis | reverse complement strand
TAAACCCTAAAAAATGCAGTCTGCTGCTGCTGTGAGCTCTGCTGCATCGATGCTGCTGCTCCTGGGTTGCCAATCAGCAGCAGCAGCAGCAGCAGCAATAGCAGCAGCAGCAGCAGCAGCAGCAGCAGTTGCTGCTGCTGCTGCCTGTGCAGCCTGCTGCGAATCGAAGCAGACCTTTGCTGCTCCGACTCAAGAGATATACTTTTGCTGCTTCTCCCTCTCCCCCTCGTTTCCTCTGCTGCTGAGCTACGCCTCATGCTGAGGTGGTAGCAGGAGAGACAAGCCCAGGCCGCAGCAGCACTTCTTCCTGGTTTTCTTCTCTCTGTA
>NW_013570083.1:9364-10121 GCF_000499745.2 Eimeria mitis | reverse complement strand
TGCTGCTGAGACTCCTGCTGCTGCTGCTGCTGCTGCTGAGGTTCCTGCTGTTGCTGGGGCTCCACCACCTCCTGCTGCTGCTGCTGCTGCTGCAGGGGTTGCTGCTGCTCCTGCGGCTGTTGCTGCTCTTGCTCTGTCTGCACCTGAACGGGTGGTGTCTGTTGCGTCTCCTGCGTGCCAGCAGTTTGCTGCTCCTCTCGCTGCTGTTGCTGCTGCTGCTGCTGCTGCTGCTGCTGCTGCTTCAGCAGCAGCAACTCGTTCGCTCTGCTGTCATCTGTGTGGTCTGCTGCACTGGATGTGGTTGCTGTTGAGCTGCAGCCGCCCTGCCCCCCCTGTGCTGCTGCGTCTGCCTCTTCTGGCTTCTTCGCAGCAGCAGCAGCAGCAGCAGCTGCTGCTGCTGCTGCAGCAGCAGCACCTGCTGCAGCAGTATCAGATGCTGCTGCAGCAGCAGTTGCTGGTGTTGCTGCAGCACCAGCACCAGCAGCAGGAGTCAGTATATTCGGTTCAACAAAACATTCTGCTGCTGCCGGCTTTGCTGCTGTCGGCAGCAAAACGGAAGGCTTCTGCTGCTGTTGCTGCTGCTGCTGCTGCTGCTGCTGCGCTTCCTGTTGCTCCTGCGACTGTGGCTGCTGCTGCTGCTGCTGCTGCTGCTGCTGTTCCTCCTGCTGCTGCTGTTGCTGCTGCTGGAAGTCCCGCTGGTCACCAATGCGCTCGTTTCCAGCTGCATCGCTGACTGCTGCTGCTGCTGCCTCTGCTG
>NW_013570083.1:8626-9265 GCF_000499745.2 Eimeria mitis | reverse complement strand
TGCTGCTGCTGCTGCTGCTGCTGCTGCTGCTGCTGGTTCTGCTGCAGCGATGCTGCAGCAGCCTTTGCTGCTGCTGCATTAACTGCTGCCTTCACCTGCGCATACAAATGAGCTCGGCCTGAGAGCATCAGCAGCTGCTGCGGGTTGCATGTGGCCTGCTGCAGCAGCAGCTTGTGATGGAGAAGCTGCTGCCGGTGTCGCTGCAGCAGCTGCTGCTGCTGCTGTTGCTGCTGCTGCTGCTGCGACGATAAGCATGCACTGGCCTCTGCTGCTTCTTGCTGCCGTCGCTGCTGCGACTCGAACTGCAGCAGCTGCTGCAGCAGAAACCCAGAGGGGTAGCCTTGTGTCGGCTTCAGTGCGTTTGCATGCGGCCAAGCAGCAGCAGCAGCAGCAGCTGCTGCTGCTGCTGTAGCTGCTGACGGCTGCTGATGCTGCTGCTGTTGTTGCTGCTGTGGCGCGGGTCCGGCTGGGGTTGCATTCGCAGCTGCTGCTGAAGCCGTTGCAGCAGCAGCAGCAACTGCTGCTGCAGCAAGCTGCTGCTGCTTCTGCAGCGGCTGCTGCTGAGTCAAAACCAGAAACCTCTGCAGCTCATTCTGCTGCAGCTGCTGCAGCTGCCGTCTAAGCCTCTGGGGGTCGTGA
>NW_013570083.1:8386-8526 GCF_000499745.2 Eimeria mitis | reverse complement strand
GCTGATGCTGCTGCTGTTGTTGCTGCTGTGGCGCGGGTCCGGCTGGGGTTGCATTCGCAGCTGCTGCTGATGCCGTTGCAGCAGCAGCAGCAACTGCTGCTGCAGCAAGCTGCTGCTGCTTCTGCAGCGGCTGCTGCTGC
>NW_013570083.1:8184-8342 GCF_000499745.2 Eimeria mitis | reverse complement strand
CTACACAGCCTTTTGCTGTTGCTGCTACTGCTCCTGCTGCTGCTGCTGCTGCTGCAGCACAGGAAGCCACAACGTCAGTTGGTGGTGCTGGCGCCGGGGGACGCTGCTGCTGCTGCTGCTGCTGCTGCTGCTGCTGCAGCAGGAGTTTTTGGTGGTGC
>NW_013570083.1:4108-6806 GCF_000499745.2 Eimeria mitis | reverse complement strand
GCAGCTGCTGCTGCAGCAGCTGGCTACTACCACTACTGCTACCGCTGCTCGTGCTGCAGTTGCTGCTGTTGCTCCCACTGCTCCCACTGCTCCCACTGCTGCTGCTGCTGCTGCTGCTGCTGCTGCTGCTGCTGCTGCTGCTGCACTCACCACCAGACATACAACCCTCTGCAGGAGAATTTGTTAGCGCCCGTGTCAGTGCTCGTGTATGTACACCCCGGCGTCTGCTGCAGCTGCTGCCAGCCTTGCTTTCTACATCTGCATCACTATTTGTTGCTGCTGCTGCTGCTGCTGCTGCTGCTGCTGTTGCTGCTGCTGCTGCTGTTGCTGCTGGAGCAGCTGCTGATACTGGGGGAGATGCTGGTGCGGATGGGCTCCCCCCATTATCTGCAGCAGATGTTTGCTGCTGCTGCTGCTGCTGCTGCTGCTGCTGCTGCTCGTCGATTTCCCCCTTACAATCCTGTTGCTGCGGCTGCTGCGGTTGCTGCTGCTGTTGCTGCTGCTGCTGCTGCTGCTGCTGCTGCTGCTCCGGGGGGGTATCCTCTCCCTTGTGGGGGCCCGGGGCCTCTGCTAGGATTTCGTGCAGCAGCTGCTCAGCATATGCAGTGTATACATGCGGCAGGGCCCCTTCACTTTCTTCCTCACACGACAGCTGCTGCTGCTGCTGCTGCTGCTGCTGCTGCTGCAGCTGCTGCAGCTGCTGCTGCTGGCTCTGGTGGTCAGAATTGCAGCTCTCCTGTCTTGAGAGCCGCATACCCTGCAGCAGACTTTGCTGCTGTCGAGCGTATGCGGCTTGATGCTGCTGCTGCTGCTGCTGCTGCTGCTGCTGCAGCCTGCTGTGCTGCAGCAACCCAGCCTTTATATCCCCCGGAAACGAAGGAAGGTGCAGCGGCGGCTGCTGCACGCCGCTGCTGCCTTTTGCTGTTTGCTGCGGCAGCAGCGTGCCCCCAACAACAAGCCCGGGGATGCTGCTGCTGTTGCTGCTGTTGCTGCTGTTGNTGCTGCTGTTGCTGCTGTTGCTGCTGTTGTTGCTGTTGTTGCTGCTGTTTCTGCTGCTTGCAGAGCCCCACTCACCCGGGCTACTCATCACACCTTCTCCCCCCGCTGTCTCCTGCTGCTGACGTTTTCTTGCTGCTGAAAGCTGCTGCTGCTGCTGCTGCTGCTGCTGCTGCTGCTGCTCCGGCTGCAGCAAACATTCCTCCATCCTCTGGCGCTTCACAGGGGGCCCTGGCCGCGCCTCGGTAGTAGACGTTGCTGCTGCTGCTGCTGCTGCTGCTGCTGCTGCTGGTGCTGCTGCTGCTGCGGTGTGGGGATGAGCAGGCCCCACACCCGCCAAGACACCGCCATAGGTAGAAGCAGCAGCAGCACCTTTGTCAGCAGCAGCAGCAGCAGCAGCAAACAAACTCTCTGAGGGAAGAGGTGCAGCAGCAACTGCAGCAGGAGGCAGCGGCTGAAACTTGAGGCCTTGCATGCAGCTGCCAGCAGCAGCAGCAGCAGCAACATCCGCATCTGCTGCTGCTAACACCGATTCAAATCTGCTGCTGCTGCTGCTGCTGCTGCTGCTGCTGCTGCCTGCTGCTGCTAGAATACCCACATCTGGCGAGGCCTCGGAGAGGAGCGGTGTGTCTCCTGGTGAGGGCCTGAGGTGCTGCTGCTGCGGCATCCTTGCTGCTGCTGCTGCTGCTGCTGCTGCTGCTGCAGCAGCAGCAGGATCTCTCAGCCAGGCAGAAGCTGCCTTGAAACTGTCGGGAGAAGGAGAAGCAGCAAAGCTGCTGGGGTGGCAATCAGCAGCAAGAGCAGCAGCAGCAGCAGCAGCTTCTGCTGGTGATGCGTTTGCTGCTGCAGCACTGCGGGGCCGCGCGATGCTGCTGCTGCTGCTGCTGCTGCTGCAGCAACTACTACTACTGCTACTACTACTGCTGCTGCTGCTGCTGTTGGTAGCAGCTATACCATTGAGCGCAGCAAGAGGAGAAGCCGATGCGGATGCTGCTGCAGCAGCTGCAGCAGCAGCAGCAGCAGCAGCAGCAATCATTGTATCACATGATGCCGTGGTGATAGAGTTACTACTATGATGCTGCTGCTGTGTGTTAGCAGCAGCAGCAGCAGCAGCAGCAGCAGCAGATGGCTGTTGCACAGCACTAGCTGCAGCAGCAGCCCCTCCTGCCCCCGCCCCCGCTCCCGCTGCCACCGCCGCAGCAGGATTTGCTGCAGCAGCAGCAGCAGCAGCAGCAGCAGCAGCAGGAGGAGGGGGTATAAGATGTCTATCAGTGGGTGGATCTATACAGTTGCTGCAGCTGAGTACATGCTCCTTAAGACAATGGGGGTAGCAGGAGGAGCAGCAAGGAGGCAAAGACAGCGGGGGGTTTTTTATGTCTGCCGGAACAAAACCAAAATGATTTATAAAACGAATCACCGCCCACGCTTTTAGCTGCGCTGTACTGTCACCATACTTCTGCAAAAAAAAAATAAAACAAAGACAAAGACAGACACGCATGTTTTTTTTTTTTTTTTTTTTTTTTTTTTTTTTTTTTTTTTTTNATATATATATATATATATATATATATATATTAGTATAATATATACAAATTCATTAACAAATATAGAGATATATAAATATAGAAATATATAAAAATAGAAATACATAAATATACAAATGCATGGGGTTATATATTATGGAGATGAATGCAATATAGTCAGC
>NW_013570083.1:3458-4008 GCF_000499745.2 Eimeria mitis | reverse complement strand
TTTTTTTTTTTTATACGTGATTTTCTATGTGTATCGGTATTTATATATATATATATATATATATATATATGTATATATATATGTATATGTATATGTATTAGTATAAAATATACAAATTCATGGACTAATATATAAATAAATATGGAAATATATAAATATACAAATGCATGGGGTTATATATTATAGAGATGAATGCAATATAGTCAGCAGCAGCAACACAGACAGCAGCAGGAGCAGCAGCAGCAGCAGCAAAAGAAGCAGCAGCAGCATACACAGCAGCAGCAAGACCCACAGAACTCAAGAAATATACCTGCAGCAGTAATAATACCAGCAGCAAAAAAAGCAGCAGCAGCAGCAGCAGCAGCAGCAGCAAAACAAGCAGCAGCAGCAGCAGCAGCAAAAGAAGCAGCAGCAGCAGCAGCAGCAGCAGCAGCAAGACTCACCAAACTAGAGAAGGAGACCTGCTTTCTGTTGTTTTTGACGCGCTCCTGCGGGTAGATCCAATACACCACGCGCCACTCCTGCACAGCAGCAGCAGCAGCAGCAGCAA
>NW_013570083.1:2550-3358 GCF_000499745.2 Eimeria mitis | reverse complement strand
CAGCAGCAGCAGCAGCAGAAATATAATAGTATATAAAGCTAAACAAACAGAAACATATCTATATAAACACTAAAAAAAACTACAACCCCACCAAAACACCACCATATAAACACACTCCTAAACATATAAAACACAGATACATACAACGAGCTGTACATACACCTCAACACCAGCAGGGGCGAAGCAGCAGCAGCCTAGCTGCTGCTGCTGCTTCTGCTTGCTGCAGCAGGAGGGGGCCCCCCGGGGGCCCAGGGGGCCCCTCCTGGGGGCCCCCCGGGGGGCCCCCAGGCCCCTCTCTGCTGCTGCTGCCCGCGAAGACACGCAGCAAAGCAAGCAGAGCAGCAAGCAGCAGCTAGCTGCTGCTGGTTCTGGGGGCGCTGCTGCAGCAGCACCCCACATAGAACCCCACTAGGGGCCTGCTGCTGCAGCAGCAGGTGTATGCATGCGTTGTATATGTTTGTGAATGATTTCTGTTGGTGATAGAGAAAAAGAAAAGAAAAAGAAAGAAAAAAAAAAGATATAAAAAAGAGAGAGAAGCAGAATTGATGCTTAGGTTTAGGTTAATATATAAAGGGGGCCGCTGCTGCTGCTGCTGCTGCTGCTGCTGCTAGCTGCTGTGGTAGTTATATAGAGGTGGGGTTTGTGTGTTTATAAGAGAGAGAAGAGAAACCTAACGTGAAAAAGACAGAGAAAATAACAAAAAAAAAAGTTTATAAAGAGAAAAAAAAGAAAGAAATACACAGCGATGAAGCAGCGGCTGGGTGCTGCTGCGCAGGTGCAGCAGCAGCAGCAGCAGCAGCAGCAGCAA
>NW_013570083.1:1772-2292 GCF_000499745.2 Eimeria mitis | reverse complement strand
AAAAAAGAGAGAGAAGCAGAATTGATGCTTAGGTTTAGGTTAATATATAAAGGGGGCCGCAAAAAAAAAATTTTTCTCACCTCCTTTGCCCCTGGTTTATATACACGTTCGCTTTTGGCTCTCATTGTATANCAGCAGCAAGCCAATACAACACAGCCTCCTACCCCTTCTCTTTATATGTATCTTATAAATCTACATTAAATACAAAACGCCAACTCAAATAATCACAAAGACACAAATATAGAACACAAGAACACCTGCTTGCTGCTGCAGCTGCAGCCGCTGTAGCTGCTGCTGCTGCTGCTGCAGCGGAGTGACAGCCGCTGCCGCCGCTGCTGCTGCTGCTGCTGCTGCTGTTGCTGCTGCTGCTGTCAACAGCAGCAACCCTTCCTGCTGCTGCAGCTCCACTACGTTTTTGCTCGCGCCACCTTTTTCTTATTGTATTATATTTTTAATTAAAACTGTATATGTACAGAACGACTCCTTCTCTGTTCTCCTAGCGGCAGCAGCAGCAGCCCAC
>NW_013570083.1:842-1672 GCF_000499745.2 Eimeria mitis | reverse complement strand
AAAACTGTATATGTACAGAACGACTCCTTCTCTGTTCTCCTAGCGGCAGCAGCAGCAGCCCACCTGCTGCAGCAGCAGCAGCAGCAGCAGCAGCAGCAGCTGCTGCTGCTGCTGCTGCTGGGGGGCCCTCGGGGGGTAAACCAGGGCCCCCCTCCATGAAAACATTGAATAACGACGTTTTTTATTGTTGTTTTTATAATTTATAAATTATTTTTTTAATTCTACAGCTTAAAAAAAACTGAAATGCTGCTAGCGTGAGGTGTATGTACACCCCAGCATGGCGCCGCCGCTCACTGGGTTGACCAGCTGATGATCTCGGGTGTATAGGCAGCTGTTTTCTCGTTGCTTTTTATGAAAAATAAAAATATAAACCGATGGAAATATTTTTATTTAAATTGTTTTTATAAATATATTTTTATTTTTTTATTTATTACGCTTTTTTCACAAAGAAATAACACAGCGTGGGGTGCAGCACCAGAGGCCCCCCCCCGCTAGCGACAGACTGACCCTAAAAAAAAAGAAAATAAATAATTTTTTTTTTTAATTAATTAAATGTTTATTTGTTTGTAAATAGAAAATAAAAACATATGAATTATATTTATTTATTTAAAAAAAATAAAGTAATACATATAACAACTGTGGCTGTTTATATATACGTACTGCATATAGTAAATAATATATAAACATATACAAAAGAATAAATAATAATGAATAAGTAAATATAAATAATAAATAAATATAAAACGCACAAAAACTAAAAATAATTATTTTATTTATTTGTTTATACTTTTATATAACCAAGAATATATTATTTTCATTTCTTTTTATGT
>NW_013570083.1:0-707 GCF_000499745.2 Eimeria mitis | reverse complement strand
TTTTTTTTTTTTTTTTTTTTTTTTTTTTTTTTTTTTTTTTTTTTTTTTTTTTTAAGAGTAAATAAATATTTTTTTAATAAAAATAACAACCCCACCCCCCTGTAGGGTTTAGGGTTTAGGGTTTAGAATTGGGGGAATAATAATAAATAAATAAATAAAAATAAATAAAAATAAATAAAAAATAAAAATAAAAAAATTAATAATAGAGCAATTATATTTATAATGATAGTGTTATTTATATTGTTATTAGTATAATGCATGCAGTTTGTGTTTCTATGTAATGTGTTGCATGCATATTCAGGTGTACATACACCATTGCATGCATGCATGCATGCACTGCATGCAAATATCGGTGTTTCAATTTCTTTTTCTTCTTTTTTTCTTTCTCTTTTGTTTTTGTTTTTATTGCTTGTATTTAGGGTCTCTTATAACAATCAAAGAAAAGACAGATAAAACAAACGTCTTCATGCATTTCTATTTGCATGCATGCATGCATGCATGCATGCAGTGATATTTGCATGCGGTGCATGCATGTAATACATGCATGCATGCACTGCATGCATGCATGCAGCACATGCATGCATGCATGCAGAATGTTATTTGCATGCATTGCATGCATGCATGCACGCATGCATGCAGCTAGCACTGCCGCACCTTGACTGTACTGCACCAGGCCCGTCATGCGCATGCATTCATTGGGTGGGCTT
>NW_013570082.1:8809-9890 GCF_000499745.2 Eimeria mitis | reverse complement strand
TATATATATATATATATGTGAAAGTGTATAGGGGATACAGTTGCTTATGTTGAGGGTTTAGGGTTTAGGGTTTAGGGTTTAGGGTTTACCTTCTCGGATTTCTATAGTCATAGAACGAGAAACCACGTCACGGCTGGCTAGGTCTTTTGCCGTGGGGGCGTACCTGCACCACAAACCCTAAACCCTAAACCCTAAACCCTAAACCCTCAAACCTTAAACCCTAAACCCTAAACCCTAAACATCCTCACCGAGCCATGAAGGGCTCCCCCTCGCTGTTGCGTAGAATACCGCCTTCTCCTCTGCATCCCTCCGTCATCAGACACCCTGCAAAACCCCCCAAACCCTAAACCCTAAACCCTAAACCCTAAACCCTAAACCCTAAACCCTAGCCCCAAACCCGTCCCCACTGGGTCATATCTTTACAATCTCCATCTCCTTCTAACCCCCGTCTTGCACCCGTCCCCTCTCTGGTATCCTCCCCTCTACCTCGGGTTTAGGGTTTAGGGTTTAGGGTTTAGGGTTTAGGGTTTAGGGTTTAGGGTTTACAATACCCGCAGGAAATATCCCCGTTGGGTGAAACTGAACAAACTCTAAATCCTGGAGACAAACCCCCGCCCGCGCCGCCATTGCCCCGCCATCGCCCGTGCATGTGTGAGCCGAGGTGCAGCTCTGGTATGCTCTCCCGTACCTGCATAAACCCTAAACCCTCGTAAACCCTAAACCCTAAACCCTAAACCCTAGGAAACACTAAACCCTCGGGAACACTAAACCCTGAAAACGCCGAAACAGTAAACCCTCGGATGCACGAAACCATTGAGATTAGTGAGGGGGGAGGGGTTAGCTTGTATTAGTTTGTATACAACAAACCCTAAACCCTAAACCCTAAACCCTAAACCCTAGGGGGTTTATTGGGTGTAAGCGGAAACTATATACTTTATGTTTTATACGCAAAAAGTTCTGGATTCTTTAATATACTTAATACAACATATACAAACCCTAAACCCTAAACCCTAAACCCTAAACCCTAAACCTTAACAGCAAGATGTACATAACGACGACCAAACCCTAAACCCTAAATTCT
>NW_013570081.1:10266-10700 GCF_000499745.2 Eimeria mitis | reverse complement strand
CCCACCATGTTAATAGCTTGAGTAGTGTTTTTAGGGTTTTGACGGCAGCAGCAAAACCCTCATCATCATCAACATCTATTTCTGCTGCTGCTGCTGCTGCTGCTGCTTCTGCTGCTGCTGCTGCTGCTGGTGCTGCTGCTGGTGCTGCTGCTGCTGGTGTTTCTGTTGTTGTTTCTGCTGCTGGCGGCGGTGTTGCTGCTGCAGCTTTTGCTGCTGCTGCAGCAGCAGCAGCAGCAGCTAGAGCCGCTACAGCCTGACTGAATGTATCTCTTAGTATAGATAAACCCCCCTCTTTGTCTCCTTCCTCTTCATATAAAAATAAAGCTAAACTAGCACCAGCCTCCATGTATAGAGGGTTGCATGGAGACAAACCACCTAAAAAAAAAGAAAATATAAATAAATAAATAAATATTTATTAATTTATTTATTTATTT
>NW_013570081.1:9277-10186 GCF_000499745.2 Eimeria mitis | reverse complement strand
ATCCTTATATATATATATATATATATATATATATATATATATATATACATATATATATATAATTATGTATTTATTTATTTATTTATTTATTTATTTATTTTTCTTTTTTTTTAGGTGGTTTGTCTCCATGCAACCCTCTATACATGGAGGCTGGTGCTAGCCTAGCTTTATTTTTATATGAAGGAGAAGTTTTTTTAATTTATTTTTTGTGTATTTTTTATTTATTTTTTTATTTATTTATTCTTTTATTTATTTATTTGTTTATTTATTTATTTTTATATTTTTTTAGGTGGTTTGTCTCCATGCAACCCTCTATATATGGAGGCTGGTGCTAGTTTAGCTTTATTTTTATATGAGGAGGAAGGAGACAAAGAGGGGGGTTTATCTATACTAAGAGATACATTTAGTCAGGCTGTAGCGGCTCTAGCTGCTGCTGCTGCTGCTGCAGCAGCAGCAAAAACAGCACCAGCAACACCACCGCCAGCAGCAGAAACAACAGCAGCAGCAGCACCAGCAGCAGCACCAGCAGCAGCAGCAGCAGCAGCAGAAGCAGCAGCAGCAGCAGCAGCAGAAATAGATGTCGATGATGATGAGGGTTTTGCTGCTGCCGTCAAAACCCTAAAAACACTACTCAAGCTATTAACATGGTGGGCGGCGGATACACACCGAGTGCTTATCTCCCCCACAACTCTATAAACCCTAAACCCTAAACCCTAAACCCTAAACCCTAAACCCTAGTTTTTTTTCCAGCATAGTGAGTGCGGCAGATACACAATGAGGTGTTTTCTTACCCGCAACAATATAAAACCCTAAACCCTAAACCCTAAACCCTAAACCCTAAACCCTAAACCCTAATTTCCTCCACAAAAAACACCAATGCAAAACAATGCAGGTGGGGTCTAAACCCCG
>NW_013570081.1:9020-9177 GCF_000499745.2 Eimeria mitis | reverse complement strand
ACCCTAGTTTTTTTTCCAGCATAGTGAGTGCGGCAGATACACAATGAGGTGTTTTCTTACCCGCAACAATTTAAAACCCTAAACCCTAAACCCTAAACCCTAAACCCTAATTTCCTCCACACAAAAAAAACACCAATGCAAAACAATGCAGGTGGGG
>NW_013570081.1:8682-8939 GCF_000499745.2 Eimeria mitis | reverse complement strand
GGGGGGGGGGGGAAGCCTCGTGAAAAGGTTTGAGGCCGGGGGCGGCGAGAAAACAACTTGTAACATTTGAAGGTATCTTTCGTCTTCTAGGGTTTAGGGTTTAGGGTTTAGGGTTTAGGGTTTAGGGTTTATGGTTTAGGGTCTAGGGTTTAGTATAGAGAGGTTGCCGTTCCTTACCTAGGGTTTGGGTTTTAGGGTTTAGGGTTTAGGGTTTAGGGTTTAGGGTTTATTAAACAACGATGGCGGCAGATTCGAAT
>NW_013570081.1:8361-8582 GCF_000499745.2 Eimeria mitis | reverse complement strand
ATTTCGTCTTCTAGGGTTTAGGGTTTAGGGTTTAGGGTTTAGGGTTTAGGGTGTAGGGTTTAGGGTTTAGGGTTTAGTATAGAGAGGTTGCCGTTCCCTGTCTAGGGTTTGGGTTTTAGGGTTTAGGGTTTAGGGTTTAGGGTTTATTAAACAACGATGCCGGCAGATTCGAATCAGCAAGGATAGAGGCCATTAGGGTTTAGGGTTTAGGGTTTAGGGTT
>NW_013570081.1:4935-5172 GCF_000499745.2 Eimeria mitis | reverse complement strand
AAACCCTAAACCCTAAACCCTAAACAGCAGCAGCATCTCTCCAAGCCCCTAAACCTCCCCATAAACCCTAACCCCTAACCCCTAAACCCTAAACGCTACTGAACCGTGCTAAACCCTAAACCCTAGTAAACCCTAAAAAACCCTAAACCCTAAACCCTAAACCCTAAACCCTAAACCCTAGACCCTATCGCCTTACACATGACGGGTGATTCTGCGACGGAGAGTTGATTAGTGTTT
>NW_013570081.1:4401-4508 GCF_000499745.2 Eimeria mitis | reverse complement strand
GCTGCTGCTGCTGCTGCTGCTGCTGCTGCTGCTGCAGCGGTGCTAGAGCTAGTATTTTATCTGTATAGGAGAGAGGCTGTTGGGGTGTATATACATCTGCAGCATCT
>NW_013570081.1:1811-2558 GCF_000499745.2 Eimeria mitis | reverse complement strand
ATGTATATACTTTGTATGAAAGGAAATAAAATAAAATAATTAAATAAATAAAACAAACAAACAAAAAACAAAAAGCAGAGAAGGGGGCCCCCAGAGGGGCCCCCAATGGACCTCTGGTCTGCTGCCGGTACTGCTGCTGCTGCTGCTGCTGCTGCTGCTGCTGCTGCTGCTGCTGCTGCTGCTGCTTTTATACTTCTGCTGCTGTGTTGTTTTTGTATTTTAATAAATTTAATTAAAAAATAAATTAAATTTATTAAAAAGAAAAAAAAAATAAAAAAAGCTGCAGCAGCGGTGGTTCGTTCTCAGGTGTATAGGCAGCTCTGTGTGTCGCAGCAAAATTTATTTTTTTGTTTATATTTATTTATATTTATTTATATTTATTTATAAAAATAAATAAATTAATTATTTATATTAAATTAATTTTATAATAAAAAAAATAAATACAGTGCGTTGATGCTCTGTATGTACTTTCGTTTCTCCTCCTTTCTATTGATTAATATATTTATATATTTTTTTTTATTTTATTTTATTTTATTTTATTTTATTTTATTTTATTTTATTTTATTTTATTTTATTTTATTTATTTATTTTGTTTTCTGGTTCGAACGTTGCCACTGGCAGAGCGGTGGCAGTACCAGAGCTAGTAGCAGCAGCAGCAGCAGCAGCAGCAGCAGCAGCAGCACCACGAACAGCAGCAGCAACAGCAATAGCAACAGCACAACCACCACCACTAGCAGCAGAAGCAGC
>NW_013570081.1:713-1711 GCF_000499745.2 Eimeria mitis | reverse complement strand
TTTTTGTATTTTAATAAATTTAATTAAAAAATAAATTAAATTTATTAAAAAGAAAAAAAAAATAAAAAAAAGCTGCAGCAGCGGTGGTTCGTTCTCAGGTGTATAGGCAGCTCTGTGTGTCGCAGCAAAATTAATTTTTTTGTTTATATTTATTTATATTTATTTATAAAAATAAATAAATTAATTATTTATAATAAATTAATTTTATAATTAAAAAAAATAAATACAGTGCGTTGATGCTCTGTGTGTACTTTCGTTTCTCCTCCTTCCCATCGATTAATATATTTATATATTTTATTTTTTTTTTATATTTTATTTTATTTTATTTTATTTTATTTATTTATTTATTTTATTTTTTAGTTCGAACAATACAACTGGCAGAGCGGCGGCAGTACCAGAGCTAGTAGCAGCAGCAGCAGCAGCAGTAGCAGCAGCAGCAGCAGCAGCAGCAGTAGCAGCAGTAGCAGCAGCAGTAGCAGCAGCAGTAGCAGCAGCAGTAGCAGCAGCAGTAGCACCAGCAGCAGTAGCAGCAGCACCACGAACAGCAGCAGGAACAGCAATGGCAGCAGCACAGCCACCACCACTAGCAGCAGAAGCAGCAGCAGCAGCAGCAGCACGACCACCACTAGCAGCAGCAGCAGCAACACACCCACCACTAGCAGCAGTAGCAGCAGCAACAGCAACCGCAGCAGCAGCAGCAACAGCAGCAACAGCAGCAGCAGCAGCAGCAGCAGCGAAACAAATAAAATTAAGAGATTAATTTTATCTCTCTTATATAAGTAAACAAACAAATCAAACAAACGTAATCAATACAGCAGCCCACTAGCTGCTGCTGCTGCTGCTGCCGCTGCTGCTGCTGTTGTTGCTGTTGCTGCTGTTGCTGCTTCTGCAGCAGCTGTTGTTGTTGTTGCTGTTGCTGTTGGTACTGGTGCTGCTGTTGCTGCCTTTGCAGCTGCTGCAGTTGCCGCTGCTGCTGTTGCTGCTGCTGCTGTTGCTGC
>NW_013570081.1:0-669 GCF_000499745.2 Eimeria mitis | reverse complement strand
GTTGTTGCGGTGTATGTACACCCCAGACTGTACACTGCAACTGCAGCAGCAGCAGTAGCAGCAACAGCAGCAGCAACAGCAGCAGCAGCAACAGCAGCAGCAGCAGCAGCAACAGCGGGCTGCTGCAGCAGTGTACATACACCAGAAATAATAAACAGACAAATGAAATACTAAACAGCAGCAGCAGCAGCAGCACCACCACCACCACCGCCTGCTGCTGCTTTTGCTGCCGCGTCTGCTGCTGCTGCTGTTGCTGCAGCAGCAGCAGCAGCAGCAGCAGCAGCAGCAAGTCACTTGAGAGAGGATTCTGATGGAGGCCGCAATAAAGTGGGGGCCTCTTGGGGTGTCGATGCTGCAGCAGCAAACGCATGCACACAAATTAGGGTTTAGGGTTTAGGGTTTAGGGTTTAGCTGTAGGGTTTGGGGTTTTGCTGCGGTGCACACAATACAAACCTAAACCCTAAACCCTAAACCCTAATTCAAACCCTAAACCCTAAACCCTAATGCAAACCATAAACCCTAAACCCAATACACCTTAAACCCTCAAACCTCACCCCTAAACCCTCCTACAAACAATAAACCCTAAACCCTAAACCCTAAACCCTAAACCCTAAACCCTAAACCCTAAACCCTCGTACCTGGTTGTGGTACTTTGATGATTCTGGTGAA
>NW_013570080.1:628-3694 GCF_000499745.2 Eimeria mitis | reverse complement strand
ATATATATATATATATATATATATATATATATATATATATATATATATATATATATATATATGGCGACAGCAGCTAGCTAGCTAGAGAGTTAGAGCTAGCTGCACACCCACAGCTAGCTGTAGCTTTCTGTGGCTAGCTACGGCTGCTTCGCTGCATGCGCTGCCGGCGCAGCCATCGCTAGCTGGGTAGAGGGAGCTAGCTGTAGCTAGCTGTAGCTAGCTGTAGCTAGCTGTAGCTAGCTGTGGCTAGCTGTAGCTAGCTGTGGCTAGCTGTGGCTAGCTGTAGCTAGCTGTAGCTAGCTGTGGCTAGCTGTAGCTAGCTGTGGCTAGCTGTGGCTAGCTGTAGCTAGCTGTAGCTAGCTGTGGCTAGCTGTAGCTAGCTGTGGCTAGCTGTGGCTAGCTAGGGTGTGAGCTGAGGCGATCAATCTGCCGAAGGCAAGGCGCAGGCCGTGGGAGAAGTAGATCCCGCTTGCTGCTGCTGCTGCTGCTGCTGCTGCTGTTGCTGTTGCTGCTGCTGCTGCTGCTGTTTGGGTGGATACTCCGCGTGCTGCTGCAGCAGGCTGCTGTTTATATCTTCTCTCTTATCCGTCTGCTGCTGGTGGGGGGGCCCCCCCTCCTCATGGGGGGCCCCCCTCTCTCGCAGGGGGGCCCCCCCCTCTCGCAGGGGGGCCCCCCCCTCTCTATATGCTGCATCGTTAATACTTTTGTGCAGCAGCCGCGTGCCTGGGGGCCCCCCTTCTAGGGGGCTTTCATCAGCAGCAGCAGCAGCAGCAGCAGCAGCAGCAGCAGCAGCGGCGGCAGCAGCGGTGGTGGTAGGTGCAGCAGCAGATTTGATCGGGCTGCTGCTGCTACCTTCTTTTGCTGCTGGGGAAGGGGCCCCCTCCTCCTCTTCTTCTTCATGGGGGCCCCCCTCTGCGCACGCGGGGGCCCCTACTGCTGCTGCTGCTGCTGCTGCTCCTGCTGCTGCTACTGCTGCTGCAGGAGCTGCAGCAGGGGGGGCCCCAGGGGCCCCCGGGGGGGCCCCCCAAGACCTGCTTCCTAGCTTGCGTAGCCTCGCCTTCAGACTCTCATTCTCCGCCTACACACAAAACCCTAAACCCTAAACCCTAAACCCTAAACCCTAAACTCTAAACCCTAGACCCTAAACCCTAAAGGAGGGTTCAGGTAGGTCTCGGTAGGCAAGAACGCGGTTCTGCAACGAACACCCTAAACCCTAAACCCTCGCTCATTCCTAAACCCTAAACCCTAAACCCTAAACCCTAAACCCTAGGCCTCGCCTTGAGTCTTGCTGTCTCTTCTTCACGGCAGGCGGTGTCTGCTGTCGAAGGCCTGCGGCATAGCAGCAACAGCAGCAGCAGCAGCAGCACAAATGACAGCAGCAGCAGCAGCACCGACAGCAGCAGCAGCAGCACCGACAGCAGCAGCAGCAGCAGCAGCAGCAGGCATCAGCAAGCAGCAGGCAGCAGCAAGCAGCAGCAGCAGCAGTAGCAGCAGCAGCAGCAGCAGCAGCAGGCAGCAGCAGCCCACCTTGTTGCTGCATCGTCTACAGCTGCGGGTATTTGCTTCGACTGTCTTTCAGCTTCATATTGCTGCTGCTGCTGCTGCAGCAGCAGTTGCTGCTGCTGCTGCTGCAGTTGCTGCTGCTGCTGCTGTATTTGTTTTTGCATGTGTTGAATCTGTTGTTGATGTTGCTGCTGCATATGAAGTTGCTGTTTCTGCTGCTGCTGCTGCTGCTGCTGCAGTTGCTGCTGCTGCTGTTGCAGCTGCTGCTGCTGCTGCTGCAGCTGCTGCTGCAGCTGCTGCTGCTGCTGCTGCAGCAGCAATACTCCCCCCTCCAGCTGTGTCTTGTCTCTCTTCAGGCTAGCAGCAGCAGCATCAGCAGCTCTGTGTTTTTCTTCTGCTGCTTCTTTTTTTTTTTGTATTTCTTTTATTTGCTGCTGCAGTTCACGAACTCTCTGCTGCTGCTGCTGCTGCAGGTATTGTATCTGCTGCTGCTGCTGCTGCTGCTGCTGCTGCTGCTGCTCCAGCTGTCTTTGCTGCTCCTCGCACTGCTGCTGCAGCTGCTGGCTGTTCTGTGTTAGCCTAAGTAAATACAAAACAGCAGCAGCAACAAAACCAACAAAGTGCTGCTGCTGTTGCTGCTGCTGCTGCTGTTGCTGCTGCTGCTGCGGCTGCTGTTGCTGCTGCTGTTGCTGCTGCTGTTCTTGCTGTTGCTGCTGAGTTTGTTTAGCTGTCAGGCTGATGCTCATGAGAGGGTTTAGGGTTTAGGGTTTGGGGTTTAGGGTTTAGGGTTTACCTTTTGATAGATTCAGCAGCCTGATCATTGGCGGCCTTAGAACGCTCTAGTTCTGCATGCACAAACCCTAAACCCTAAACCCTAAACCCTAAACCCTAAACCCTAAACCCTAAACCCTAAACGCCAGCAACGCATCTGCCGCTGACCCTAGTTTAACCCTAAACCCTAAACCCTGCTCCCTCTCTCCATTCAACAGCGAAACCCTAAACCCTAAACCCTAAACAGTAAACCCTAGACCCTAAACCCTAAACAGTAAACCCTAGTCTTTGAGTTTGAGTATGCCTAAACCCTAAACCCTAAACCCTAAACCCCAGACCCTAAACCCTAAACCCTAAACCCTACCTTTAGTGAGTGAGTCTTTGAGTTTGAGTATACCTAAACCCTAAACCCTAAACCCTAAACCCCAGACCCTAAACCCTAAACCCTAAACCCTAAACCCTACCTTTGGTGAGTGAGTCTTTGAGTTTGAGTATACGGTTTCTTTCTATTGCTAGTGTATTTCTTTCATCAGCAGCAGCAGCTAGCTGCTTCTTTATTTCTTCTGTCTCCTTTTCTGCTGCTGCTGCTGTCTCCCTCAATGCAGATGTACGCAAAGCGAACTGACTCTCTGCTGCTGCCTCAGACGCCCGCAGCTCACCCTGCAGCAGCAGCAGCAGCAGCAGCAGCAGCAATAGCAGCAGCAGCAGCAGCAGCAGCAACAGCAGCAGCAGCAGAAACAGCAGCAGCAAAGGATTTCCCCTTGAACCACAGCACAATCCCACTGAACTGTC
>NW_013570080.1:0-569 GCF_000499745.2 Eimeria mitis | reverse complement strand
CAGCAGCAGCAGCAGCAGCAGCAGCAGCAGCAGCAGCAGCAGCAGCAGCAGCAGCAGCAGCATACAACTTGTTCCCCAAGACATTCTGCTCTGGCCTCTGCATGCAGCAGCTCGTCCCGCAGCTGCTGCAGCTGCAAAATATATTTTTTTTTTTCTTCTTCAGAAACACGCCGACACTCAGATAACTCCAATGATACACGCGGCCCAGCAGCAGCAGCAGCAGCAGCAGCAGCAGCAGCAGCAGCAGCAGCAGCAGCAGCAGCAGCAGCAGCAGCGGCAGCAGAGATGGTTTGCTGTCCGAGGGTTTAGGGTTTTGAATGAGGGTTTAGGGTTTAGGGTTTCGAATGAGGGTTTAGGGTTTAGGGTTTAGGGTTTCGAATGAGGGTTTAGGGTTTAGGGTTTAGGGTTTAGGGTTTACCTTGCAGATGTGAGCCTCTTCTACTTCTGCTCTGAGCCGTTGTATCTCCGAAGCCATTTCTTTTGTTTCTTCTTCTTCATGCTGCACCACAAACCCTAAACCCTAAACCCTAAACCCTAAACCCTAAACCCTAAACCCTAAACCCTAAACC
>NW_013570079.1:8409-10433 GCF_000499745.2 Eimeria mitis | reverse complement strand
GCAGCAACCGCAGCAGCAGCTGCCGTTAACATTCCAAGCAATAGACTCCAAGGCCTAGGGTTTAGGGTTTTATAGACTTACTTGAGACGTGAGAGTTGTATTTCGTCGCTAGGAGCTCGCACAGTGCAGCGATCAGCTGCACACACAAACCCTAAACCCTAAACCCTAAACCCTAAACCCTAAACCCTAAACCCTCAGATGCAGACGCTTGGCCTTCCTTGTCGATATGCTAGCGAATAAGGATGTATACAGCGTGAAACACCAACAGCGACAGCAGCAGCAACAGCAGCAGCAACAGCAGCAACAGCAGCAGCAGCAGCAGCAACAGCAGCAGCAACATACAACACTATCAGCAGATGCAAGTTCGAGTTTTTTGCTGCTGCTGCTGCTGCTGCAGTCTAGCAGCAGCTGCTCCTGTTCCTGCAGCAGCTCTTGCTGCCTTTGCTGCGCTGCAATATCTCCTGCATGGGGCCCCTGGGGGCCCCCGGGGCCCCCCCCTGGGGGCCCCTCTGCTGCCTCGGCTTCATCCGGCAGCTGCAGCAGCTCTGTTACTCTTGCTGCTACCTGGCACATCCATGCGTAGCCCTCATAGTTGCTGGCGAGGAGAGTACAGGCCTCCTGCAGCAGCAAACCCTAAACCCTAAACCCTAAACCCTAAACCCTAAACCCTTAATAGTGGATAGTGGATACTGGGTATTAGGTGCTGGGTACGAGGGTTTGGAAGGGAGGCAGAGAGGAATCGCGGAAAGGGTTTTATGTTTTTTTTTGTTTAGAGGGGTCTAGGGTTTAGGGTTTTAGGGNAGAGAGGAATCGCGGAAAGGGTTTTATGTTTTTTTTTGTTTAGAGGGGTCTAGGGTTTAGGGTTTTAGGGTTTTAGGGTTTAGGGTTTGGGGGTTAGGGTTTAGGGTTTAGGGTTTACGTTGTTTATGCGTCGGATTGCCGCGAACTCATTCAGGACCTCCATTTGCTGCTGCCGTTGCAGTTCATTTAGCTGCTGCTGCAGCTGCTGCTGTTCCTCTTGCAGCTGCTGCAGCTGCTGCTGCTGCTGTTGCTGCTGCTGCTGCTGCTGCTGCTGCTGCTCAGTTTGCTGCTCTTCGATGTCCCCTATTCCAGTAGCAGTATCAGCAGCTTGCTGCTGCTGCTGCTGTTGCTGCTGTTGCTGCTGCTGCTGCTGCTGCTGCTGTATCTGTTTTAGGGTGTTTTGTACGTGTTGCAGTTGCTGCTGCAGCAGCTGACGTTGCTGCTGCAGCTGCTGCTGCTGCTGCTGCTTTCTCTGGTGATAGACAGAATACTTGTAGCTGCTGAATTTCTTTAGGTGCTCGAAAACCCCCTCGTCCATGATAGCGTCAACTGCGGTGATAGCTGTGTGTGACTCTGCTCACAAACCCTAAACCCTAAACCCTAAACCCTAAACCCTAAACCCTAAACCCTTGGTTGTAAACCCTAAACCCTACAAATTGCTAGTTCAATATGAATTCAGGATAAGGAAAAATATATACAGCGAAACACACAGCGACGTTGTGTAGTATTGGTATAGGGATTTTCTAGGGTTTAGGGTTTAGGGTTTAGGGTTTAGGTTTCAGGGTTTAGGGTTTAGGGTTTACCTTCAAACTCGCGCTCAGTGCAGGCTCTAAGCTGCAGCATGTGCTGCTCCTCGGTGGGCCCCACAGGGGGGAAGGGGGCCTCGAGAGGGGACCGCATTGCTGCTGCTGCTGCTGCTGCTGCTGCTGCTGCTGCTGCTGCTGCTTCTGCTGCAGCAGAGAAATCCTGCCCTGAGGAGAAACCGCCGCTAGTAGGTGGCTATACACCCTGGCGGGTATTCGTTATAGTCATACATGTTGAGGGTTTAGGGTTTAGGGTTTAGGGTTTAGGGTTGCTATTCGGAGTACTGAAGGGGCCCCGAGAGCCTGTGAGCATTCTAGGGTTTAGGGTTTAGGGTTTAGGGTTTAGGGTTTAGGGTTTGTTGTTGCCCCTTCGTAGCTAATAGGGAGAGAGTTTCTGCTCTATGGAGCTGCAACTCACAC
>NW_013570079.1:8055-8184 GCF_000499745.2 Eimeria mitis | reverse complement strand
GGTTTAGGGTTTAGAGTGCTTCACAGCTGCGCCGTAGGCGCCGTACCCTGCAGACGACAGGACTCTACGGCCTAGGGTTTAGGGTTTAGGGTTTAGGGTTTAGGATTGAGGGTTTAGGGTTTAGGGTTT
>NW_013570079.1:7613-7949 GCF_000499745.2 Eimeria mitis | reverse complement strand
CTGCTGCTGCTGCTGCTGCTGCTACGGTTGCTGTTGCTGCTGCTGCTGCTGTGCTGCTGCTGCTGCTACTACTGCTGCTGCTGCTGCTACTTATCTCCTCTTTGTTACTGTTCTGCTGCTGCTGCTGCTGCTGCTGCTACATATAACCTTGCTACTGTTCTGCTGCTGTTGCTGCTTCTGCTGCTGCTGCTGCTGCTGCTGTTGCTGCTTGATTTGAGGAGGCCCGAGGAGACAGAAAGATATATTAAGACAAAGACAAAGACAAAGAGAAAAAAGGAGACAGAGAAAGAGAGACAGAGAAAGAGAGACAGAGAAAGAGAGACAGAGAAAGAAAGA
>NW_013570079.1:6305-7513 GCF_000499745.2 Eimeria mitis | reverse complement strand
GCCTGTGAGCATTCTAGGGTTTAGGGTTTAGGGTTTAGGGTTTAGGGTTTAGGGTTTGTTGTTGCCCCTTAGCAGCTAATAGGGAGAGAGTTTCTGCTCTATGGAGCTGCAACTCACATAAAAGCACCAACGAGGGTTTAGGGTTTAGGGTTTAGGGTTTAGGGTTTAGGGTTTAAGTGAGGTGGCCCCGCCGCCCCTGGGGGCCCCACGACCGGCGGGCCCTGCTTAGGGTTTAGGGTTTAGGGTTTAGCGTTAGAGTAAACATTTTTATTTTTATTTATTTCTTTACTTTGCTTTTCTTGAGGGTTTTGAGGGTCTAGGGTTTAGGGTTTAGGGTTTAGGGTTTAGGGTTTAGAGTGCTTCACAGCTGCGCCGTAGGCGCCGTACCCTGCAGACGACAGGACTCTACGGTCTAGGGTTTAGTGTTTAGGGTTTAGGGTTTAGGATTGAGGGTTTAGGGTTTAGGGTTCAGGACTCAGGGTTTAGGGTTTAGGGTTTAGGGTTTGGAGGCCTGTCGATATATTTCACAGATAATTTGTTGTGCACGTTTCCTTCAAAGCTGCTGCTGCTGCTGCTGCTGCTGCTGCTGCTGCTGCTACGGTTGCTGTTGCTGCTGCTGCTGCTGTGCTGCTGCTGCTGCTACTGCTGCTGCTGCTGCTGCTACTTATCCCCTCGTTGTTACTGTTCTGCTGCTGCTGCTGCTGCTGCTGCTGCTGCTACATATAACCTTGCTACTGTTCTGCTGCTGTTGCTGCTGCTGTTGCTGCTTCTGCTTCTGCTGCTGCTGCTGCTGCTGCTGCTGCTTGATTTGAGGAGGCCCGAGAAGACAGAAAGATATATTAAGACAAAGACAAAGACAGAGAGAGAAAAAAAAAGGAGACAGAGAAAGAGAGACAGAGAAAGAGAGACAGAGAAATAAAGAGAGAGAAAGAAAGAGAGAGAGGGAGGAGACAGATATAAGGAGACAAAGAAAGAGAGAGAGAAAGAGAAAGAGAGAGAGAGAGAGAAAGAAAAAAGGAGACAGAGAAAGAGAGACAGAGAAAGAGAGACAGAGAGAGGAGGAGACAGATAGAAGGAGACAAAAACATATATAAACAAATAAAGGAGACAGAGACAGAGATAGATAAATAGATATATAAATAAAAAAATATAAACAAATAAAGGAGACAGAGACAGAGATAGATAGATATATATATATAAAGAGACAG
>NW_013570079.1:5871-6104 GCF_000499745.2 Eimeria mitis | reverse complement strand
AAAAAAACAAAAAAAAAAAAAAAGAGAAAGAAAGAAAGAAAGAGAGACAAACAAAAAAAAAAGAGAGACAAACTGCTGGCGTTCGAGCGCCGCAAACCCTAAACCCTAAACCCTAAACCCTAAACCCTAGACATCGTCTACAAACGCTGTTAGTGCAGCGTTGATGCAGCAAGGGATCATCGGTAGCGAGGCAGCAACAGCAGCAGCAACAGCAGCAGCAGCAGCAGCAACAG
>NW_013570079.1:5114-5771 GCF_000499745.2 Eimeria mitis | reverse complement strand
TAAACCCTAAACCCTCTAAACCCTAAACCCTCAATTGCAGCATCCAGTAACAAACCCTAAACCCTAGAAAGCAAAAAGAAATTCATCTTAAAAGCCAGCAGCAGCAGCAGCCGCACTTGCTGCTGCTACTGCTGCTGCTGCTGCTGCTGCTGCTGCTGCTGCGGTACCACAGCAGCAGCAACAGCAGCCGCAGGTGCTGCACTGTCGCACTGCAGCAGCAGCAACAGCAGCAGCAGCAGCAGCAGCTGCTGCTGCTGCTGCTGCCCAGTTAGCTGCCTAGAACGGCTTTAAGGATGATTCGTTCGGCCTCCACATATTCTGCTGCTTCCTGCTGCTGCTGCTGCTGCTGCTGCTGCTGCTGCTGCGAGGATAGACACCACAAGAAGATGCTGCTGTCTCCTTCAAACGCAGCAGCACAGATGCCGACGTTCCAGTCTGGGTGTACAGCAACAACCCCCCGCTGCTGCTGCTGCTGCTGCTGCTGCTGCTGCAGCTGGTTCGTGCTGCAGCAGGGGCGCAGCAGCAGCTGCTCGATGTCTCCTGTTGCTGCAGCAAAGCAGCAGCAGCAACCGAAGTCTGCTGGCAGCAGCACGCGGTCCCGCCAGAAGGCCCCACAGGGCAGCAGCTGGCTCCACACTTCTTCTGCTCCCCCTGCTG
>NW_013570079.1:4699-5014 GCF_000499745.2 Eimeria mitis | reverse complement strand
AACCGAAGTCTGCTGGCAGCAGCACGCGGTCCCGCCAGAAGGCCCCACAGGGCAGCAGCTGGCTCCACACCTCTTCTGCTCCCCCTGCTGCTGCTGCTGCTGCTGCTGTTGCTGCTGTTGCTGCTGTTGCTGTTGCTGCTGCTGCTGCTCTTTCAGCTGCAGCAGACTCCCCAGGAGCAGCGGTAATGCATCCATTCTGCTGCTGCTGCTGCTGCTGCTGCTGTTGCTGCTGCTGGAGAAGTTTGTGTGTTTCTTTTTGCTGCTGTTCTTGGGGGTTTGCATCATCAGCAGCAGCAGCAGCAGCATCAGCAGCAG
>NW_013570079.1:4300-4599 GCF_000499745.2 Eimeria mitis | reverse complement strand
TGCTGCTCTTTCAGCTGCAGCAGACTCCCCAGGAGCAGCGGTAATGCATCCATTCTGCTGCTGCTGCTGCGCACACACCGCACGGGCCTTGGGTGTTGCTGGGGGGCAAAATATATTAACGAAGGGTTTCTCGAGCGCTTTCCAGTTGATTGCTGCTGCTGCTGCTGCTGCTGCTGCTGCAGTTGTTGTTGCTGCTGCTGCTGCTCCTGTTCCTGCTGCTGCTGCTGATCGAGCAGCAGAGTACAGCTGCTGCTGCTCGTCGACACCGGAGAAGGCTGCTGCTGCTGCATCTGCTGCTG
>NW_013570079.1:1481-4043 GCF_000499745.2 Eimeria mitis | reverse complement strand
CAGCAAGACCCATACACCTCAGGTTCCATACCCTCGCATCTGGGAATCGTTGCTGCTGCTGCTGCTGCTGTTGCTGTTGCTGCTGCTGCTGCTGCTGCTGCTGCAGGTGCAGGTTGTGTGGGTTTGCGGTGGTTGCTGCAGCAGCAGCAGCAGCAGTCGTCTGATCGTTCCCGCTGCCGTTGATGCTGCTACTGCTGCTGCCACTGTAACTGCTGCTGCTGCTGCTGCTGCTGCTGCTGCGTGTACAGAGTACGTGGGCCCCCGCCCTGCTCCACGCAANCTGCTGCTGCTGCTGCTGCTGCTGCTGCTGCGTGTACAGAGTACGTGGGCCCCCGCCCTGCTCCACGCAACAGCAGCAAGGGGGGCCCCCCCAACCCCATCTGCTGTTTTAAGGAGACGGAGAGAGGGGCCCCCCCAAAAGCGCAGCAGTCCGTCTGCTGCTGCTGTAGCAACAGCACTACCATCAGGTGCAGCAGCAACAGCAGCAGCAGCAGCAGCATGCGCATGCACCTCAGCGCATGCACCCCGTGGCTGTCTCAGGTCCCATAGCCTAAGAAAACCATCCGAACCAGTGGTCCAGCATAAGCGAGAAGCAGCAGCAGAGTCTGCTGCTGCTGCTGCTGCAGCAACAGCAGCAACACCTAATACACCCCCTGCATGCGCATGCTTATAAGCAGCAACAAACAAACCACAAGGAGACAGCAGCGAAGCCCTATAGGGTGCAGCACGAAGCGGCAGCAGCAGCAGCGAGCCGTCTATACACCCCAACCATATATAAGCTCCGCTGCAGTGCCACGCTATTGCTGCTGCTGCTGCTGGCAGCAGCAGCGGCTGCTGCAGCAGCAACGTTCCCGTCTCTATATCCCATACAGATAAACCCCCAGCAGCAGTGCATGCAGCTAGCATGCTGCCGCAAGGAGAGAAAGCGAGCCGCAGCACAGCCTCTCCCCCTGCTGCTGCTGCTGCTGCTGCTGCTGCTGCTGGTGCTGCTGCTGCTGCTGCTGATGATGATGATGNCCCCCTGCTGCTGCTGCTGCTGCTGCTGCTGCTGCTGGTGCTGCTGCTGCTGCTGCTGATGATGATGATGGTGATGGCGGTGGCGGTGTTCTCCCTCCTGCTGCTGCTGCTGCTGCTGCTGCTGCTTGCTGCTGCAGTGACACCGCAGCACCCAGCCGCAGCACCGGCAGCCACCGACGGCCCCCCTGGGGAGGAAGGAAGAGGGGGCTGCTGCTGCAGCGCTCGTAACACAGAGACCAGTCCATCACCAAACCCTAAACCCTAAACCCTAAACCCTAAACCCTAGACACTAAACCCTGGGCTCTAAACCCTAATTTATAAGCCCTTATTTGTAAACTCTGTTTCACAAACCCTCATTCATAAACCCTCATTCGTAAACCCTAACCCAAAAACCCTAAACCCTAAACCCTAAACCCTAAACCCTAATTCACAAACCCTAATTGATAAAACCCTAAACCCCAGGATTGCAGATATATCTCTTATAAGACAGAAACCCCAAAATAAAGATAAAGGCCTTTCCTCGTGAGCATTTCAGCCCAATCGAAGATCTAGGGTTTAGGGTTTAGGGTTTAGGGTTTAGGGTTTAGGGTTTGCTGGGTAGATTTAGGGTTTAGGGTTTAGGGTTTGGAAGCGATCAGCCCCGTGGTGCAGCTGCAACATCTCTCGCTGTTGTATAAACCCTAATAAAATATTTTTTAGTGAGAGGGGCCCCCGGGGGCCCCCCCGCAAGCATTGCGAGTTATGGGGGCCCCCCGTCTGGGGGCCCCCCACCTGGGGGCCCCCTGAGGGTTTAGGGTTTAGGGTTTAGGGTTTATATAAGAAAACAGTAATCTCTTTCTTTCTCTTCGCTTTACTTCTGCGGACTGGAGGCCCCTATACACACTAAAAATAAAAAAAAAATCAGGGGGGCCCCTGGGGGGCCCCTGGGGGCCCCCCAGGATCCTTACAGGAGCCTGGGGGGCCCCCAACCCTCTCCTATACGGTGGGGGGCCCCCGAGGACTGCAGCAGCAGCGACATTGCCTGAGCGCTGCTGCACCCTAAACCCTAAACCCTAAACCCTAAACCCTTAGACCTCGTACTAAACCCTAAACCTCAACGCTACCCTTAAACCCTAACACTAACTAAACATTCAGCCTCAATACTAAACCCTAAACCCTAACCCTAAACCCTAATCACTACTCCCTAAACCCTGAAACTCGAGTACTGGGCCGTCGCGCGCTGCTGCCCCACCTGCTGCTGTTGCTGCTGCTGCTGTTGCTGCTGCTGCTGTTGCTGCCACTGCCGTTACTGCTGACACTGTTGCTGTTACAGCTGCTGTTGCTGCTGCTGTTGCTGCTGTTGCTGCTGCTGTTGCTGCTGTTGCTGTTGCTGCTGCTGCTGCTGGGCTAAGCAGATGCTCTTACAACGCTAAGGACCCCCAGGAGCATCAGAGGGGGGCCCCTGGGGGCCCCTCGGGGGGCCCTTGGGGGCCCCCGGGGGGCCCCCAAGGCCGGCGGCTGAGACAGCAGCCATCGAAGTGTTTGTGTGTGTGGCTGCTAGATGAG
>NW_013570079.1:924-1381 GCF_000499745.2 Eimeria mitis | reverse complement strand
CAAGGCCGGCGGCTGAGACAGCAGCCATCGAAGTGTTTGTGTGTGTGGCTGCTAGATGAGGTGTACATACACCTGAAGAGTGGTGGGGTGTACGTACACCTGAAAAGCGAAGCAAATGGATGCAGCAGCCGTCGACTCAGCTAGCTGCTGTCTCAGGGGGTAGCTAGCTAGCCAGAGAAGAAATAAAAGTTTCCCTATGAGGGTTTAGGGTTTAGGGTTTAGGGTTTAGGGTTTAGAGGCTAAGCGCCCACAGGCAGCTAGCTAGCTACTCAGCTAGCCACGAACGCCAGTCCCCCCATGTGGGTATTAGCTGCTTAGCTAGCTGGCTAGCCAGCTAGCTGCTCTGCTAGCTAGCTAGCCAGCTCGCCTGCTCCAGAGCTAGCTAGCTAGCTAGCTGGTTAGCCTGTTGGCTATATCCACAGTCAGCTAGCTAGCTACCCAGCTATCTAGCTAGCTA
>NW_013570078.1:9794-9897 GCF_000499745.2 Eimeria mitis | reverse complement strand
GCTGCGTTTTATCACTCAGATGTGCACTGGATATCTTCCAGCTCGAAGAGGGAAGGAGCCATACGTTACAACGATGAGTTGCAAAACCGTGCCAAGCCCTCCG
>NW_013570078.1:9564-9696 GCF_000499745.2 Eimeria mitis | reverse complement strand
TTGAAGGTCTGAAGGCACAGTCAGGAAATACGGAGCCTATCCCTTCCTCCGACGCAACCACCGCTGCGCCCGGCAAAGCGATTTCGGGAACAGCGGCTCGGCAGCTGGAGACACAGGGGAGGCGAACAGGTG
>NW_013570078.1:9332-9464 GCF_000499745.2 Eimeria mitis | reverse complement strand
TTGAAGGTCTGAAGGCACAGTCAGGAAATACGGAGCCTATCCCTTCCTCCGACGCAACCACCGCTGCGCCTGGCAAAGCGATTTCGGGAACAGCGGCTCGGCAGCTGGAGACACAGGGGAGGCGAACAGGTT
>NW_013570078.1:4236-9158 GCF_000499745.2 Eimeria mitis | reverse complement strand
TGGAGACCCCGCAGCGGCCTCCGCCAACCCCTCTGGACCCTGGTCTCGACTCACTTATTGATTCCGTGCTGTCTGAAAGTGCAGATATCTTGTCGGGGGACGCTTGGCTTCTTGATGATGAGCCGCCACACCCCACACCGGATNGAAAGTGCAGATATCTTGTCGGGGGACGCTTGGCTTCTTGATGATGAGCCGCCACACCCCACACCGGATTATTCCATTCTTTCGATTCCGCCGACATTGGGTGGTGATTCTGAGCGGCCGGGCGCCGACCAAGCCCCCGGGAAAGCTGAATATGTGCTGCCGCCAATGACATCTGTACTTCCAAATTATGGTAAAGGGCGCGAAGAAGAAGTAGGTGGCGAACCGCCGTTACCTCGTAACGCGTTAGGCAGCCTGTTGCAACGGGAATTGCCTGCTGGCGCCGAAACCGTGGACAGTGGGCCCTCCCCGGATACAGCAGATGTGAGCCTCTGACTTGAGTTCAGACCATATTGTTAGCTGGCACTAACACGTCCAAGGCGTGTCCTGCTA
Source organism: Eimeria mitis (assembly GCF_000499745.2). Taxonomy (NCBI): domain Eukaryota; phylum Apicomplexa; class Conoidasida; order Eucoccidiorida; family Eimeriidae; genus Eimeria; species Eimeria mitis. Next base: position 8,624 of record NW_013570078.1, on the reverse strand, counting down.
TGCTGCTTGTATTGCTCTCCCCGTGTTAATATGGCAACGGATGGGCTGCAGGCTGAATACCAACTGTGTTGTGTACCAGCAGGCGACAAAGGAGTCTCTACAAGAACTCACAGCAGAAGCGCCCACATCTCCGAAAGCAGGAATGGCCAGCACCCCCGAAGGAGCAGTTGACCACTATTCGGCACCTTCCTCCAGGACCTCTGCTTCCCCGCGGCAGCTACCTGCGGGAGTCAGGCTGTCTCAGGAAAGTCAATCAGTTGAGCAGGTGCGAGCTGCTGTATCCCGTGGCAGCGCAAAATGGGCTTACGATGGACACCAGACACCGTTGCCTCGTTGCCACTGCAGCAGCAGTTTCTGGCGTTCACATAGCCGGTCGGTGCCTATCTAGAATGGAATCTACTGAGGCGCAACAGGCAGGATGAAAGTGTTACTGTTGTATGCTTGCTGCAGTCTTCGTCTATGATAGACCTGCCTACTGATGCAACTGTCATTTCGCGCTTCGCGTGGCTCAGCGAGTTTCTCCCAGCTGTTCCTATTGACGTCATGAGAACGCACCCATTTTACCGTCACCCACAACACCAGGAAGAACGCCTCATAAGACAATCTAGTGCACCGTTTGCGGCGTTGTTTCGCCCAATCAAGAGGAATGCAGGCCCAGCACTTGCTATGTGCTACACATTAATGAAACNATTCAGGCCATGGACACTCTGGGAACGATTTTTTTTGTTCTGGACACGCTCTATTGTGCAGCAGAAGTACTAGGGGACTTTTCGATAAGGCAATCATGGTGGCCCTTGATAATGCGTCGCATTGAAACTGCAAGGTTCGTGCCCAATAGCGAAAACCTTTCGACTGAAAAATCTTACAGGAATGCAGACATTGCACGGACACTGAACACGGCGTTGGAGTACTATAGAAGAGGGTTGCGACCCCCCGTTGCCATGGTCGTCGGCTTAAAGGAAGCGCTGTTGCGTGAGCCGGGCTCGTCCAAGTTCAAGGCCGAAATGTGGAACCTGTGGAGAGATGACGCCGACCAGTGGAGAGAGTCCGTACAGCGGAGTGTGACAGAAGACGAAGTATCAACGAGAAAACAATATTAACAGGCGTAAGGGGATGATGTGATGCTTCATCACGTGAGTGCAGCTGCATCAGTGTTCACATCTGGAGCTTCCTTTGCTGTGCAGTCCCCAGTCCCCATATGTGACGCCGTAAAGCCAATAAGACCTGAGGTGCGTGCACCACCTATCGGCGCCACATGTACATGCGACGGAATGTCTGAAAAGCCTAGCTGGCTCAAGAAGTGAGGGCTGGTCGTTAGCAGCACAGGCGCATCGCCGAACACGCACATATGGGTGGGTGCTGCTGCCTGCCGTAGGCCTCACCACCCTGTTTCCTGAGACTCATGTTACTGCCTGGTCGCCAGTAGATAACGTCCTACATCTGTTGAATGACAACACGCCAACAGTGAAGGAACGAGCAGGAGTCTGTCCACGACGGCTGTACCATGGTCTGCCTAAAATTGGTGGTAGTAGATGTGTTTCTATCTCATCGGTTGGCTCCTGAGGGCTTTGACCGTGTATCATTGCTTTTGAGGGTGATTCCGCATTTACCAAAACAACGGAGCACCCCGTCTCTGCACCAGCCTCAGGACTTTGCGCCACTGTGCCAACGGCACCTCCAAACTGGAGGAGTGGTCACCTGGTTTTGGGCAACTTGAGTACATTGTGTTGATTGAAGCTCACGAAAGCAATTAGATAAGATTGACAGCACTCGCCGCAGCGGCGGAGCGGCACTGAGTGTAGCGTGGGCATGGGTTTTCGGAATGTGTGTGGCGTGGGTCCAGCCTTCGCCAAGAACCATCGGGAGCTCCAGTCGAGCGAAATGCTGAAAATAAGCGTTTCAAGAACCAGCTAGCATCTCGTACAAAGGGGTGGGCCGGTGCTATGGGGAGTAGGCCCTTCATGGGGTGCAACGTCTCTGCTGCAACTAGTGCTGGAAGGCAGCTCCGTATGCAAGCACAACGAAGCGTTGTTTGGTGCATTACAAATAGAGTAGACAGTTGTTGAACACTTACTTGGCCCCTAGTAGGCAACCTGCACACATGTAGATGTCCATACATGAACTTTGGAGAGACCCTGTTGCAGTGAAGCCAACATTGTGGAATGTGTAACGATAGTCATCAGCCTAATTCGAGGACCGTCTTCACAAGCCGCGGTAAAGCCAAAACACTTGAGGCAAGAGCTTCCAAAAAGCAGTTGACCTACCTCCTCTGTTTCCGGGCATCCTGGGCGCAGCGNGCAAGCACAACCGATTTTCCTTTGCTGCATGTATTGTCGCTTCAGACACTTGTTGATCATTTATATTTGCTCACAGGCAGCTTACCAAGACCAAGTGAATGTTCCTGTGCTAACTACGGGCAAACTAAGGAGAAACTAGTTCCGTCGCGGGTATAAGTGAAATAGAGATTTCTGAAAGAAGTTACTTGACGTCATATAAATTAGGGCAAGCAGTAGCTGTAATCTGACGGTCCCCATAGGCAAGAGTACACAAACCCCTCGTTGGAGAAAGTGTTAGCACCAGAAGAATTCATAAGGATGTTATTAGCCTTCAGTAGCTACGCTACGCACCAGAAAAACGTGGAGTGGTTTATTCTTCTACTTCTTGTTGATTTGTCCAGCGCTGGATGCTTTTGCAACTTTTTTCTTCCTGCGTCGAATAGGGGGAATTTTCGCAGATGAAAGGCTGGCAAGGGTCAAACGATGCCTTCCGGCCCACGGTCGATCTCGCCACTCGACCCCCTGGGCTTTGCTCAACGTGGCACTGCATATCTAGAAATTTGACCCGTATAGCAGACACATAATTATTATTTTTTACCAATATACCCTTTTATTGTTATTGCCCTCTGTGGGTCCTCTTCTTCAATGCTTCCATGGTGTTCGAGTCAATGACCACAAGAACATCGCACGCACGGGGAGCCACCGGGACGCTCGAGTTTTCGTGGAATCCGTCCACGATCTTTCAAACAGTTTAAAGGAAGACCAATGAGTTTCTTAATAATTTTGCTGTCAATTTTCAAAGAAATAGTAGCTGTTACTCGTCATGAAGGTTGGGCTTCACCCAGCTCTCCTAACAGCGCGAAGAAGAAATCCTGCAGTTATGCTTGCCCCTTCTGAGGAGAAAACTGCTTAGTTTCCGGCTAGCCTTCACTCGAACCATATTTCCTTTGTCATCCAAATAATGTTCGCCGAAGTCGGCGGAGCATCAGTGGACCGCACTGCCTTGGCGTCTTGACGCACAATGTTTTCTAGCATTACGAAAGTCTCTGAGTGACACGTATTTGATGGTGGCGCTTTCGCAGCNGACGCACAATGTTTTCTAGCATTACGAAAGTCTCTGAGTGACACGTATTTGATGGTGGCGCTTTCGCAGCTTAGGGAAGCCCCCTTTCTGTCTGATTGTTTTTCTGTGCACGTTATGTATGCCAGTGCGAAGCAAAATGGCTCCATTCAACACGACGATGAGTTGCAAAAGGGAGCCAACACAGCGGAGCCACAACAAAGGGCACCACGGCAACTGCTCGCGGCGCTTGTTGCGGTTTCCGTTGTTATATTTCTTGCCTACATTTGCGCTGTGTCCATCCAAAGGAGGATAACGTTTTCGCCATTCAGTCGCCAGCTGGCCGCCCGCGGAGGTGGGGAGGAATTTGATGAGTCGGACGACTCGTGCAGCACCGAGTCGGCAGCAGACACCTCGCCAGAAGGCCAGCCGACTACGACCCCGCCGCCAGACGTTTCTGCTGAAGCACTGCAGGCACAGTCAGGAAGGTCGGTGTCAACCTCATCAACGGACACAACCGCCGCAGCGTCTGGCAAAACGGTTCCGGGAACAGCAGCTCCACAGGTAGAGACACAATGGAGGCGAACAGGTCTCAAGCGGAAGGGAGCTGAACAATCCAGTGTCGAGCGGGAGGCAAAGCAGCTCCGACCAGAGACTACGCTGCAGCCCCCTCCATCCCCTCTCGACCCTGCTCTCGATTCGCTTATTGATTCCCTGTTGGCCGGAGCGGATGACCCCTTGTCCGAAGATGTTTGGCTCCTCGATGAACCGCCTCTACTCCTCGCAGCGGATTCATCCATTGTATCGACGCCTTCTACATCGAGAACCGACTCTGAGGCACGTCCTGTGGAGACTGCGCTCCAGCCTTCTCGTGCTGTGGAGACTGCGCTGCAGCTTTCCCGTGCTGTGGAGACTACGCTCCAGCCTTCGCCTCCCCCTCTCGATCCTGGTCTCGATTCACTTATTGACTCTGTATTGTTTGGAGGCAGCTCTGTCTTCTCTGAAGTGTTTTGGCGCCTCGATGAAGTGCAACTGGAACCTGCAGAGGACTC
>NW_013570078.1:0-4093 GCF_000499745.2 Eimeria mitis | reverse complement strand
AAAGAGCCCAAAGCAGAAGGCGGCAGAGAAGGGCAGTCCGCCCCTGGCACTTCAGGCCGCCAAATGCAGCCAGGACCAGCTGCCGCCGTTGAGCCCCAGCACACGGGGCCTTCCCCAGCTGCAGCAGATGTGAGCCTCTGAGATGAGTTCAGACCATATTATTAGCTAGCATGTCCGCATTCAATGCGTGTTGCCCCATGCTCTGCCCGTATTGGGAAAGTGGATGGGCGGCAGCCTGTCGAGTGCGTGCTTTGTTGTGTACCATCAGGTGACAAAGGAGTCTCCTCAGCCACCCGTAGCAGAAGCTCATGCTGCTGCCAAAGAAGGAACGGCCAGCACCTCCACAGCTCCAGTTGAGGATTCTTTGGCGTCTTCGTCCAGGGCTTCTTCTGCCTCGCAGCACCTGCCTTCGGGAGTCACGCCGTCTCAGGAAAGTGGATCAGCTGAGCAGGTAGGGCGTGTCTTATGGCAGCGCACAGCAGGGTTATGCTAGACGCCAGCTAGCGTTACCCCGTTGTCACTGCAGCAGGAGTTTCTGCTGTTTACACAGCTTTTCAATGCCCAGCTCGTTTGGAAGCTGCTGAAGCACAGAAGGCCGTACGGAAGTGTTGCTGTTTTGGTGTGCTATATTCAGTTGGCANTTGGAAGCTGCTGAAGCACAGAAGGCCGTACGGAAGTGTTGCTGTTTTGGTGTGCTATATTCAGTTGGCATCTTCGACAGAGCTGCCTGCTGACGCAACTGTCATTTCCCTATTCAGGTTTGTCGGAGATGTTCTTCCAAGGATTCCTCCTGAGGCCTTGAGGATGCACCCATTTTACCGTTACCCGCCAAATCGGCCGGCGTTCACCAGTAGATCGTTTAATGCACGGTTAGCAAGCTCTCTTGCCCCATCCCAGAAGGGAGCGAATCCGGCGCTTGCGATGTGTATGGAAATCATGAAGAAGCCGTCACTTAGCCAGCTTGACTTTGAAAGTCTTCTAATGGAGGCAGAACGCCTGTTCGCATTCGCAATGTACAACATGCCGTTGACCTACAGACGTGGGCACGCGTTGTACGCCATAGAAACTCTGGGCACGATATTTCTTGTTCTGGACACTCTCTATTGTGCAGCAGAGGTAATAGGAGAGCACTCGATGAAGCAGGATTGGTGGCCCTCGTTAATACGTCGGATAGGAAGTGTAAAGTTCGTGCCAAGGAACGAATACCAAATGACGGATAAGGCTTTGAGAAATGCAGAAGTTGGGCGCGCGCTGAACGCGGTGCTCGAGTATTATAGGAGAGGGCTCCGACCCCCAGCTCTCCTTGTTGTCGGGTTGAAGGAAGCCCTGCTTTGTGAACCAGGCTCGTCCAAGTTCAAGGCCGAACAGTGGAAAGCGTGGAGAAGAGACGCCGCACACTGGCGATTGTCCTTGCAGCCGAGTGTGGCAGAAAACAAATGATCAACAGGAAGCTTGGCAAGCAATATGTGATGAAGTGGCGCTCGAATACGGGAGCGCATCCGTGTCAGTGCTCATAGCTAGAGCTCATTGAACGTGCTGCCCCAACAGGCGACGCCGTAGTGCCGAGAAGCCTCAGTACACGCGAATCCCACATTTGAGTCTCATGCGAGTGATATCGAATATTTGTGAAGCTCACTTGGCAGCATTACAGGAGCGGTGCCGCCAACGCATCCGTGCATTCGTAGTGGTGCCTGCCGGAGCCCTCACCACCCTTTTCCCTGTGAGACGCACGTTATTTCCTGACTTCCAGTCTGTAACTGCTTATTTCTCTAGAATGGGAGCGCACAGACAGTGAAGGAACAGACAGTGCCTGCACGCGGTAACTGCACCATGCAGCCCGGTCTGTCTGGAGCTGGTATTAGATGTGTTTTCACTTGCGCGGTCGGCTACTGAGGGTCACGACAGTGTCTGGCCGTTGACTACAGCGTTAGTGCACGCATCAAAAGCTGGGCTGGGTCATGCTGGCATGTGGTGTTGCCGTGCACCAGGAGGTACAACAACTTGTGTAGCCCATCATGACAGGCCCTTCCCTCTTTCATCCATCCCATGCCTTAATGCGTGTTTGCTTAGGACGGTTACAGACTAGGTGNCGCTGAAGCGCAGAAGAGTTCTTGGTTAAGACCGAAACCCCTCTTTACAGCGGTTTAGGGGTGTTGAGCGTAGCGAGAGTCGCCGATCTTAGCTGACCGTCAGGAACTGCAATAGAGTCACAGGCTTCAAACGAACGTTCCGAAAATCATCTGACCCTCCTTAAAGCTTGTAGGCACCCTGGTTACCACGGTGTGAAGGCGTAAGCCGGTGCGGAAAGGAGCAGGTGCCGCATGGGTTGCAAATGCCCTGCTGCAGCTAGTGCTGTAAAGCAACTCCACACGCAGACAAGAGCATAGCCCCATTCGTTGCATGCACTAATACAGAAGATATAGTAAAACACCTGCGTGGGAAGGCTGGCCACTGGGGAATAAGGAAGCGTTTAACAAATCTCTACAGTGTTACTGCCAGCACCAACAAGGGCATGGATGTGTTTGCTTGTAGGGATCGCCAGATTGCAGCTACCGTTTGCGCCGACTTTCATATGGTGTTGCGGTGTCTTTCTAGAGTATCTATATGTTTTCTATCCCCAGTGGCACGTCTCCACGTGAAAATTCTATTGGAACCTAAATCTAGACCTATTAAATTTAGGTTGTAATGTAATGGAATTTTCTATCAGAGTTCAAATCTCTCCTTCCGTAAAACTCCGCAGACTGGGATCGAACCAGCGACTTGGTATTTCAAGATTAACGAATTGATTAGTTTACGATGAGATTAGTGCGCCAACTTTTATATGGTGTTGCGGTATCTTCCTAGAGCATCTATATGCTTTCTATCCCCAGTGGCACGTCTCGACGCTCCACCAGCATTCGGATTCACTGCAGCGTCGTCCGCCNATGCTTTCTATCCCCAGTGGCACGTCTCGACGCTCCACCAGCATTCGGATTCACTGCAGCGTCGTCCGCCAGAAGTTGGTACATGCAATTCTACTTTCCCTCGAGCTGCATACAGCTTAAGACTCCCTTCTCCCTCAGTAGCCAGTCTGCACGCCAGTAGAAATGCATTGATTCCCAACTACAGACCGAGCAAGCATCCGATGGCCCACAGAGAAAAACGAGGTAAGTCTCAATTCTACCTCTTCTCGATTGGTTCAACGTTCGAGGCGTTTTTAAATTTATGTGAGCATTCATCCAACAGGGGGAATTTGCGCAGGCGGGAGGCTGGAAAGAGTCAAATGGTTGCCTCCGTCTCGCAATCGAAACGGGCACTCGAACCTGGTGGCTTGGATCAGCGTGGCTTCTCCCACTGCACTGCTAAACCATCAACCCGTAGAGCAGGGACTGAACTGTTATTTATTTTTCTTCTTTATTTCCACCCCTCTGTATCGTTTCCCCTTAAATGATTTGGTGCCGCTGACGTCAGTGACCGGAAAACCACGGGCGCGGATACAACGGAACGCCCGGTCCCTTCGCGGGATCCGTCTGGCGTGTTCCAAGCATTCTAAAAGGAGGCCAATGAGCTTCTTAATAATTCTTCCGTTAGTTTTTTAAGAGAACACTAGCCGTTCCTGGCGATGAAAGTTAAGTTTCATCTACCCCTCCTCAATGCGGGAAGAAATATTGCTGTGATGCTTCTCACACCGTTGAAGTTGCTTAATCGTTGCGTGTAACCTCAACCCGAATCATATGTGCTGTGCTCTCCAAGTGAACGCCGCTTTTTGGAGGGGAACATCACTCGCCCTGATTACTACAGCGGCCTGAAGCACAATGTGCATCGGCTTTGAAGCAATTAATGAGTGATACATACTTCACGATGACACCTTCGGGGCTTGGGGACGCCCCCTTCGTCTTTGATTGTCTTGCTGCTCACGCTCTGTCTGCCGATGCGAAGCAAAATGGCTCCATTCAACACGAAGATGAGTTGGAAAAGGGGGCAAACACAGCGGAGCCACAACAAAGGGCACCACGGCAACTGCTCGCGGCGCTTGTTGCGGTCTCCGTTGTTATATTTCTTGCCTACATTTGCGCTGTGTCCATCCAAAGGAGGATAACGTCTTCGCCATTCA
>NW_013570077.1:26555-28950 GCF_000499745.2 Eimeria mitis | reverse complement strand
GGCACCAGCTAAGTCGGAAACATAAACACCATGGACAGGAACTGAAACAAGAAGAGCAGCTGCAACAGCACCAAGTGCAGCGAGCCGAAGCATGCAAACGCACACACGCATCCAGCAGCAACAGAAAAAGAAGCAGCATCGTTGTAACTGTTTTATTACTGGTGTTTTCCACCTTTGCGACGGGCATTTGCTTGTCACTGGTGATTCTCTCGACCAGTAGAATGTTTAGGCTCTTTAAGTCCCGATGAACAACTGGGGGCTGCGATGCATGCAGGTAGGCGCAGCCCCGAGCAACGTCAAGAGCAACCTTCAGCTTTTGCACCCAGGTCAAGCGCCGCCGCTGCTCTGGAGGCTGGTCTGGCTGCTGTGGAGGAGGATGCATCTGCTGCAGAAGCGGCTGTGGCGGAGGCTGCGCCAGCGAATGTGGCTCCTGTTCCTGCTCTTTAAAGTGCCGTTGCTGCTGCGGAGAGTCTTGGTGCAGGCCTTGGGAGGTTTCATGCGTTGCGGTAGCCGTNTAAAGTGCCGTTGCTGCTGCGGAGAGTCTTGGTGCAGGCCTTGGGAGGTTTCATGCGTTGCGGTAGCCGTCGAAATGTTTGCTATTGCATCCGCTGTCTCCGCTACTGCAGCTTTAGTTGCTGCTGCTCCTGTCGTACCGCCGAGCATGCGGCTTTGGGGAGCTGACAACGAGTTGTCGTGCGGTGCTTTAGACATGACAACAGCAACAGATGGAACAGCAGCACCGCCAGCAGGTACAGAAGCATCAGCCGCAGGAGCAACAGCAGGCGCAGCCGCCGGAGCAGCTGCAGGGGCTTTAGCAGCAACAGCAGCAAGTGCATCCTCTGGCTTCCCGTGGAGCAACCCAAACAGACTGCCCCCAGCACACAACTCCATCACCACTGCGAGCCCCGGACCACAACAGCCGCTTGCTGCTAGCAGCTCCGCTGCGCTGTTCGAACTCAAAGAACCGCTGCTGCTGTTTCTGCCGCTGCTAATGCTGCTGCTGCTGCTGCACACAGCATCAGTATCGAGCGCACATGCCCCCATCAAAAGCACGAGGTTCGGGCACCTGAGCCGCTTCATAATCTGCAGCTCTCGCGCCGCAGCTGCTGCTGCCGCAGCAGCGGCGGCGGATGCGCTTCTTCCTTGCTGCTGCTGCTGCTGCTGCAACAGCTGCTGCTGCACCATCGGCAGCACTTTCACTGCCACATCGCAGCCTCTCCATACAGCCTTTAAAACAGTCCCTGATGCGCCGCTGCCGATCCTGGAGTTGATCTTCAGCTCCCTAGGATCCACCCCAAGATTCAGTGCCTCCAGCCTGGCTTTCAGACCCCGAAGGCAGCAGCTGCTGCGGCCGCTGCTGCCGCGGCATGCCACACAGTCGCAGCCCAGTGTGACTCCGCCGCCGGTTGCTGCTGCAGCAGCTGCTGTTACTGCTGCTGCCGCGGCAGCGGCTGACACGGGCGGCGTCACAGGCCAGTCCGGCCTTTCTAATGCACCGAGCCACGCCGACGTTTGCGCCATGTGCTGTTGCTGCAACGGTTGCAGAAGTTGCTGCTGCAGCTGCTGCGCGTACTGCTGTTGCTGGAACTGGTGCTGCGTACAGGCTTGCTGGTTATCCTGCAGGTAGTATGCTGGGTGTTGCAACAAAGCCGGCTGTTGCAGCTGAAGCAGTAGCTGCTGCTGCAATCGGTACTGTTGTTGGTGCTGCAGCTCGCGCTCTTGCTGCCGCACTTGATGCTCGCGCAGTTGCTGCAGCTGCTGCTGGTGGTGCAGACCCGGCTGCTGCCAAAGAAGTTGCTCTTGGTGCTGTTGCTGTAGGCGCTGTTGCTGCAACTGTTGCTCCTGATGTAGTTGTCGCTGCTGCAGCTGCNTTGGTGCTGTTGCTGTAGGCGCTGTTGCTGCAACTGTTGCTCCTGATGTAGTTGTCGCTGCTGCAGCTGCTGCTGCAACCCCGGCTGGTGCGGGTGGGGCTGGAACTCACGAACAGAAGCGCCCAAGGGGTCAACTGCGCTGCCTTGCAGCCAGTGCTGCTGCTGATGCTGATGCTGCCACGGCTGAGAATGTTCCAGCTGCTCCCCTCTTTGTTGCAGTTGTATCTGCAGCGTCTCATCGACCTGTTGTTGTTGCTGATGCAGCTGTACTTGGTGTTGCAGTTGTTGAATTGGCTGCTGTTGCAGCAGCTGCTGTGGCGGGTGTTGTTGTTGTACCTGCTGACGCTGGTCAAAGTACTCCTGCGTGTAATACTCTTGCTGGTGATGGTACTGATAGTTCATGTTTTCGTGTTGCCGCGTCTGCTGCTGAGGCGCATGCTGCAGAGAGCGACCGCCCCAACTGAGGGATCGCAAGTCAGCTTCGAAGGAAGCAACAGCTGGGGAGCCCTGGGCAGCAGCAACAG
>NW_013570077.1:18139-26543 GCF_000499745.2 Eimeria mitis | reverse complement strand
CTCCTGCGATGAAACTTGGAGCAAGTCCCCTACCCTTCTGTTGTTGCTGTTGCGGCTGCTGAAACTGCCGTTGTTGCTGCAGTGTTTGCTGCTGCTGTTGCTGTTGGGAGTCTGCCCCATCTGACGCTACTACAGCAGATGAGCCGCTGTTGCATCCGCTGCTGAAGCATAAGTGGTGAGATTCTGCAGCAGCCACAGCAGCACGAACTGCTGCTGCTCCAGCGGCTGCTCCCTCACTTGCCGGATGTGTTGGTGGTCGGCATTGCAGCTGCCCATCTTCTAGTTGGTGTCCCTCGATTTTCCGCTGGCCGCCGCTACTGTCAGCCACGCTGTTGCCGCTGGGGCTGTTGCTGTTGCTGCTGCTGCTGCGCGCGTTACTGCCTCTGTCGTTACTGGACTGCTCCTGCAAAAGCAATGCCACTTCTACGGAGGTGTCCTTGAGCAGAAAATACACCTCCTCAATATTAAGGAATTCAATCCACTTGGCATCCGCGGTTGCTGCAGCTGCTGCCGCTTCTGTTCCCGCTGCTGCAGCAACAGCAACAGCCTCCAGGTCAGCCGGAAGAGGGAGTTGCGCAACAGCCTGCATGGACCTCCGTGCTGCAGAAGAAGGCCTGTAGGGGAGCAGCTGATTCCTCGGCAGCAGCAGCCGAGACGAATGTTGCTGCTGCTGGTACTGCTTCTTGAAGTCATCAAGCAGCAGCAACGCCTCAGGCGGTGGGGAGCGCATGCGCTTCAGCAGCGAGCAGTAGCTCGCGGCAGCAGCGCANCTAGCTTCTGCCGTTGTTAATCCTCTCGCCCCGCCTATCCCTATCACTGTTGCTGCTGCTGCTACTGCTGCTCTTACTGCTGCTGCTGTTGCTGTTGCCGTCTGGCCGTACCTGCTACTAACTGCATATCCCTCAGGGCCTCCCTTAGAGGGTTCGCAAGAGAAGCCAGGACTGAGACCAACGCCGAGGCTCCCCCAGCAGCGACTGCTGGGCGCATGCAGCGCTGCAACAGCGCGTGCAGCAGCCGCAGCAGCAGCGCCGCGACCCCCCAAACGTCATCCACAAGCAGCACCAAGTAAATGCTGCTCACAGCAAAGAGGCTTGTGCCCCTCTGCTGCAGCAGCAGCAGACATAAAGTGCATGCGCGGTGCAGCATGCTGACCAGCCTGCAGCACAGTGCAGCATCAGCTGGCCCCGAGCGCAGGTACTTACCGTTGCTGCAGCAGTTCCTACACGGACAACCGTTGCTACTGCTGCCGTTGCGGTAGCTTTTGTCTTGCTGCCGCATTTGCTGTTGCTGCAGCAAAATGGCAAGCAGTGTTAGAAGCATGTTACTGCCTGCAGCTGCCCCTGCTGCGGCTGCGCAGCATCAATTCCTCAATCCGTTCCCCTTCTCAAATGCTAAACCCTATCCGATTGACTACGCCCTACAATCTACATCGAAATCATACTCGTGCTAGCTCAGGGCCTCTAAGTGTGGACGGTGACGAGCGGCTCGCCATTTGCAGCAACAGCAANATACTCGTGCTAGCTCAGGGCCTCTAAGTGTGGACGGTGACGAGCGGCTCGCCATTTGCAGCAACAGCAATAGCAGTTGGTACTGCAGCAAGAACAGCAGCAGCGACAGCAGCTGCTGCAGCATGAACTCACTGCAGGGAAACAGAAGCATTAAGAGAGACGACGCCTTCCGCTTCAAAAGCCACGAGCGTTTCAAGAGACACCCCATTCGCCCGCAGAAACCGAGAGACAGACCAGGTTCCTTCAGCAGAGGCAACAAAAACAGCATCTAAGACGCATACCATGAAGCAGCGCCAACGGGACTGCAAACTCAAACGGCCTTAGAGGCTATTCAAAATCCAAAACAACCTTGAAGAACTGTCCCTGCCGGCACTGCACTTGGGTCTGCTGCTGTTGTAGTCATTGCTACGCCATCTGCTCCACTTGCATTGCCATATCCTGCTGCTTCTCCTACTCACCAATGCAGCAATCTACCAGCTGTAGATGGAGCCGCAGTTTCTCAGCGAAGAAGTCCGCGCACGCACAAACTGCACCCTCAGGGGTGGATGCGGCTGCTGCTGCTGCTGCTGCCGTTGCTGTCGCAGCTCTTGCTGAAGCTGCACCCGCGTCCCCGTCGGCCACTGCGGCTGCTGCGGCTGCTGCAGCTTCCGCCGCAGGTTGCAAGGCTGTGGCCGACCAAACACGCANGCCACTGCGGCTGCTGCGGCTGCTGCAGCTTCCGCCGCAGGTTGCAAGGCTGTGGCCGACCAAACACGCAGTATTTGCCCAGGGAGTTTTTGCAGGGAGGACCCAAGAAAGGCGTCGACAGGAACCTGCCCACAAACTCCGTGGTCAAACCCCAGTGGCTAGGCCCTAAACCCTAACTTCATTAGTAAAAACCAGGACTACACATTTGAGACAAGAAACCCCTTCTGACCTGATCCAACCTAGATCCCAGAATCCTCACCTGCGCCAAGAGCCTGTGCGCCACAATGAGAGCCTTCAGGGCGCATATGGGGTTGCGCAAGACGCTGCGGCGCTGAAGGCAGCAAACGCAAAGCAGCAGCAACAGAAGCAGCAGAACAGGCAGCCTCAGCATTTGTTGCAAGTGCAGTTCCTTCCAGCCGTTGTTACCGCCATGAAATCCCACAAACAAGGAAGACCCGCTCCGGTAGCCACAGCAGTTCGTGCAGAGGCAGTACGCAGCATCACGGAAGCAACTAGGAGCAAAAACAACAGCAACAGCAACACAGCAACACCAACAGCAACAATANTCTGCTGCCCGGAGATAAAGTTCTCTGCTGTTGCTGTTGTGGTTGCTGCTGTTCGTGGTGCTGTTGTTGCTCTCGCCCGTCCCACAAGTGTTATTACTATTGCTGCCGCTGTTTGTGCTGTTGCTGCTGGGATGCGCAAGGAGATGAAACAGTCGAGGTAGCAGTGCCAAGTCTGAAAACCGCGGCCCAACCATCTGACTGGAGAGACACCCCCGTAGCAGCTGCGCCGCTGCAGCGGGAAGCCTCCTGCAACCCATGACCCTTGTTTTTGCTGCTGCTGTTTGGGTGGCAGCTCCAGCTGCAGCATCGTCGGTGCCGGCTGCTGCTGAAGGAGCAGCAGCCCGCTGAGCAGCAGCAGCACCTGTTGCTGCTGCAGTTGCTGCTACAGCAAGACCGGACGGCAACTCGCTGGAACTCCGGCGGCTGCCACTGCGACATCCCGACAGCTGGAGGCGTGAACCTGTTACCCCAGCATTCTCACAAAAAGAATGATGTCTCAGCAACTGCTGCTGCAGCTGGCGCTCGTTATGATGCTGCGCCTGCTGGTGCTGCTGGGACTGCAGCCGATGCATCTGCTGCTGCTGCTCCTGCAGAAGCGCTTGCTGCTGCATGTAGTGACGTCTAGTCAACTGCTGCTGCTCCATCAGGTTCAAGTCTTGCTGCTGAAACTGTTGAAACTGCTGCAGTTGTTGATGATGCAACAGTTGCTGCTGCTGATGTTGTTGCAACAGCAGCTGCCGTTGCTCCCATTGGTGCTTCAGCGAACCATCCTGCTGCAGCCGTCGCATAACATGGTGTTGCTGCTCCTGAGGTTCCGTCTGTTGATGGGCATGTGGATATCGGCTCAGCAACGGTTGCAGAGGCGGATGCTGCTGCTCCAACTGTGGCCGCTGCTGGGGTAGGCGTTGTGGTTGCTCCGGCCGTTGTATCCCTGGTTGCTGCACCTGTTGCTGTTGCGCATGCTGCAGCTGTTGCTCCACAAGCTGGCGCTCCAGCAGCTGTTGCTCTAGCAGCTGTTGCTGCTGCTCTGGCAGCTGCTGCTGTTGTTGCCGTGGCTGCTGCATCACATCTTGGTTCCACAGAACATACAGGATCTGCTGCAGCGAACCGTCGCTGCTGCCTCCTGCGTCTCTAGCTGTCTTGACACCTAGTGTAGTTGCTGTTCCCGTTGCTACTGCTACTGCTTCTGCTTTCTTGCCGATGTTGCCGTTGGTGTCGCTGTGATAGTTAAACCTGTAACTCGTAATATTGAAGGTCCTGTAGGTATTGTTGCTGCTACAGTTGCTGCTGCTTCTTCTTTACGATGTCTGCAACTGCCGAGGTGACTTCACGTCCGACCGCCGTCGCTGCAGCAACGGCAACAGCAGCAACAGCTTGGCATCCGCAGGACGTTTGCGTTTCAAATGAGGCAACGCTCCCAAGGAAGGCAAGGAAGAAGGCAAGACACTATAGGGATTGTTCCCTTGCTCCTTACCCGGGTAGCTCTTGAAGCTACTGGCGCCGCTGCTGAGTTAGCTGCAGCAGCGGTTGAAGAAAGCAGCAGCCGCAAGTTGCTGCTAGCGCTATCATCTCAACATTCACCAACTATGTACGGAATGTAAGATAGGACACCTATCTTTGGTCGCCTTAGGACATGCGCACAGCAGCATCACCAGCAACAGCAGCAGGTGAAGAAGCCCGTTGACGCTGCTGCTCCTGTTGCTTGTGGGGCCCGGGGGCCCCCAACCCCTCCCCACCGCGTGGAGCAACCCTCGATTCGCCGTACGACCCAGCAGCAGCTTTAACAGGCAGCCGTTACAGCTTTGTTTAGTATTTATGTTGTATTTCTCTCGACGGGACTGTATTAGAAGAGCGTGTTGCTGCGTGCAGCGATTCCACTGTCTCCGCTGCCATTGCTGTTGCTGCCGCTGCCGACGGAGGCACTTGCTACAACCTAGTGCTGAAGCTGGCAGGGGCAGCCGCAGCAGACTTTGCTACTGAAATATCTGCTGCTGCAGCGCAGCAACGTCCGCCTTACCAACCGTCCGCCGGAAAACATATCACAAAGGCAGTCGCAACGACGGCAACAGGAGCAGCATCAGATACACCCAGAGCAACAGTCAACGCAGAAACAGCTGCTACAGGAACAAGTAAAATGGATGAAAGTAGAAATCAACAGGGGGCTGTAGGAGGTGGCTGTGTGGCTTCAACTGAAGGCGGGGACCTCCCATGGGTATCGTTCAAACGCTAGAACCTGGCCTAAAGCCCTAGCT
Organism: Eimeria mitis; assembly: GCF_000499745.2. Classification (NCBI taxonomy): domain Eukaryota; phylum Apicomplexa; class Conoidasida; order Eucoccidiorida; family Eimeriidae; genus Eimeria; species Eimeria mitis. Next base: position 21,530 of record NW_013570077.1, on the reverse strand, counting down.
TATGCCGCTGACTTTGAAAGCCCGGAGGATGCCTACTTATCTATGGACATACAGATTAATTCTTACGCTGTATGTCTGGGTAAAGAAGCCAGTGGTTCAATACTTCGGCTTTAGCGCTTGTGGTGCAGGTGGAGCGCTATCGCCCGAGGACCCTGAGTGATATTCTCTCCCATGACGACATCATTCAGACAAGCAAGTCTTTCCAAACCCTAGACAGTAAAGGCTATGCATCACCGGGCCATAAGCCCCCTCGTACTTCCCTAACTGCACGCACTGTAGAGGATAAGCCGACGGCTCGATTTCAAACTTCAGGGTTCAGGGTTTTCGCTTTATGATTTCCGATTTTGCTGTGCAGTTCAACGGTATGTGGACAAGGGGCAACTGCCCCACCTTCTCTTCCATGGCCCTCCTGGTGAGCCACCCTCGCGTTTAGGTTTTAGGGTTTAGCGCCAACGCTTCAGTGCATAGGGTCTTTATGGATTCTCTCATGTCTTCGATCTGTGGTGTTGGTAGATGGGATGCCTGCAGCCAAAGTTGTCGGCGAGGTTCCCAATATCAAGTATATTGAGTTGAAGTTTGAGGGAGTAGGTTTTGGGGCTTAGGGTGTGGGACTTCTATGTGAGAATTTGGACGCAGGAACTGGCAAGACGTCCACCATTTTGGCCGTGGCCAGGCAACTCTACGGCTCGCAGCAGGCCTCACACGTGCTGGAGGTAGACGCTGAGCCCTCAACCCTAAGCCCTAGATCGATCTGCTGGGCAGGCAAAGGGAGAAAGTCCAGTGGAAAACTCGTTGTACGGACATTATTGCCGTTGGGAGTGTCGCTGCGATTTCCGTTGTTGCTGCTATTCCCGTTTCTGCTGCTGCTGTTGCAGTTAAATGCTTCGGACGACAGAGGAATTGGGTCGGTGCGAGAGTTGGTGAAGACATTCGCGGAGACCACTTCTGCTTCTTTTTCGCTGTACGCGACGAGCCAACATAAGCGCAAATGCAGCAAAGCACGAGAGAAAAAGCCACCTGTGGGAGTCGAACCCACGACCTTTTGATTACGAATCAAACGCACTACCAACTGTGCTAAGGTGGCGAGCCGCGGCCGGCAGCCATAAACAGCAGATTTAGTGAGACTGTCGAAGCGGCTGCCGAAACTCCGTATTTGGGGTCACCCTAGTGTTCAGCGTTTAGTGTTTGAGGATTGCGCTGTACGCAGGTCTGGGTCTGCCCCCTCCGGGCCCCCCAAACTCAAACTGATCATACTGGATGAAGCAGATCAAATGACATCGGCAGCTCAGAATGCGCTTAGAAGAAGTCCGCTGGTGCTACTGTTTCTGCCACAATTTTTGCTGCTACTGCAGCTGCTGCTAATTTTGCACGGTTGCTGCTATGCCATCCGCTGCTGTTGCGACGATACTTCTTACAAACTTATTCAGTTGCTTGAAGCCAACAATGCTTAACGCAGCTAATAAAAATTGTCCTCTGTCGACCATTCAGGGTTTAGTCTTGAGGGCTTGTGTGTCGCAGTCATGGAAACTTACGCGCGGAATGTGCGGTTTTGTCTGATATGCAACTTTGTCAACAAAATAACTCCCGCGATTCAGTCGAGATGCACTAGGTAATGCATTGATGCAGCATCCGCTGCCAATTTTGAAGTTGTTGGCGTAGCTGTTGTTTTCGCTGCAGCGGTTTATCGGAAGTGGGGCCCTTTTCTTGCGTTTCATGTCTGCAGCATGCGCTTCACTCCCCTCAAACCTGAGGCGGTGAGACTAACGTTGAAGGGTGCGACTTTGGGGATGATTTAGAGGCTGGCAATCGCGTGCGGCAGTGTTTTCTTTGCGTGCTTGTTGATGCTACGAGAAAGGGTTTAAGAATTAGGTCTGGGGGCTTAGGCATACGGTTTTGGGTTTTGCTTCAGCTCAGGCGGAAAGCGGAAGAAGCTGCAAAATTAGAGAGGTGGGTCTGCCGAACGAAAAACCCTTTTCGGTTACTATCCTTGACCTTATCCAAGTTTTCTTTCACAGGGCGTAGGGTTGAGGGGTTGGGGTTTTGGCTGTGACTTTGCGCTGTCGCAGCATGTCCGTCACAGAGGACGGTTACGAAGCTCTCTTGCGAATCGGTAAGTCTAAATTCGGACATAGAAGTGTAAGAGGTAAAGTGCGACTGGCTAAAGACTTACATGAATTTAGCTCTCGGCCGGCGGCTTATAACTGCTTCCTTTCCTTCGCAGCCAGTGGAGACATGCGTCGGCTTCTCAACTGCATGCAAGTGGGTCTACGGTGCTTCTCGCTCTAGGTTGAACGACTCGAAAAGGATGTCAGGGCTTAGGGGTTGAGGTGTACGCCTTAAGGTTTTGGGTTTAGTGTTTGCGCAGGCGGCCTGCATGGCTCACCCAGGGGAGCCCGTCGACGGCGAGTTGGTGCACCGCGTGCTCGGGTTACCTCAGCCAAGTGAAGTGAAGTCCATTATGCAGGTTCTTTTGGAGAAAGACTTGGGCACGTGCTCTTCAGGTAAATTCGAAAGCGGAAATTCCCTCTTCTTGCTGCCCCTCTAAACCCTTGCGAGTCCTAGGCCTCTAACGCTCTTCAAGCATGCATTTGAGAGCAGCACGGGGAGAGCAGCGGGAAAGCAACTCTCTTCAGAGCAGCTGCATCTGGGGCGTTGCGTGCAAGCATTCAATGCTGCTTAGAGTTTGGCTTTATCAGCAACAGGTGCCTGCCCAGTGCAATGGTCTCAAGATAGTCCTGTAAACTGAACTAAAGTGAAGCATGCTGCCTGGGGTTTAACAACTGTCTGTATGCAGAGTTTCATGGATTGGTAACGAGGAGAGGTTATTCCGTGCGCGATTGGGTTGGAGGTGGGTTGGAGGTGGGCGTATGATGGCNCATGGACCTGGCCCTTAGAACGCCCCGAATCAGAATCAGGGAGGCTGGGGCTCCGCTGTATACCCCTTCGTTGGGTCCACTGCTCTTCGCTGTTAAAACCCTGCTGGCGTTTCATGTTTTTTGACACGCGTGAGGGGACTGAGGTGTGAGGGGCCCCAGCGGTAAGCCTAAGAGTTTAGCGTTTAGGAGTTGGGTTTCTGTTGCAGCTCTGCACAATCAGATGCAGAACATGAAGTTGCCTGTTCCTGTGGCTCTGACCCTCGTGACCCGCCTTGCCGACATTGAGTAAGCTATGAGGATCTAAGCTTGTTCTAAAAGTTGAAACGAGGCTCTAGAGTATTGGTTTTATATCAAGAGCGCGTGTCCAAGTCTTTCTCTAAAGAAAGCTGCATAATGAAATTGCGGAACGGTTCAGCAATCGTTGCATTGCAGAACCGTATTAGCCATCCTAAATCCTAAACCCTGGAGTGCGCTCAAGCTCTGTCGTTTTGCAGGGAGAGGCTCGCCTTAGGCTC
>NW_013570077.1:1679-18121 GCF_000499745.2 Eimeria mitis | reverse complement strand
GCTGAGCAGTAACCCGTAGGCAAACGCCGACATCTTACTAGACTTCAAAGCCTGTCAGAACGCTACACCCTGGCAGAGCATAAAACCTTGACGGAGTTGAAGTCGATAAATTCCAAATTAAACAATAAAAATGTTGTCTGCAGCTGCACGCCATCATCGCTGCTTTCTTCGAGGCCCGTCACGCGCTGCATGCCTCTCAAATCCCGCCGGTTGCGGCAGCTAGCAGCTAGCTAGGTAGCTAGTGGCTGGAAGGCCGGCACGAGGGGGAGGTGAGAGGGCCTCCCAACTGAGGTGGGTCAAGACATCAGCTTTTGAAGCCCTTGGGGGCGACGGCTGTCGAGCCAACTCTAAACCCTTTGTCTCCCATTACCAAAGGTTTGAGGGTTTACGGTTTACAACGGTGCTCTTAATACTTTAGTGCTTAGGGAGGACGATATTGAGTGGCTTTGAGTTAAAATTAGGATTTAGGAGTTAGCAACACCCAAACCACTTTTTGTTGGCCTTTCGGCGGAGGTTTTTGGGCTGTTCAGCTTCGCGGCTTTCAGGGGGGGGTACAGGAGTAACGCATGCAGCAGGGTTGAGCATTCCATATGGGTCATAGTAGGCGGGGCCTGGCAGGCTGAAGGTCTCGGTGCTAGCGAAGGGGAGATGTGCCCCCATACCCTGAACACCCCAGAGAAGGAAACGCCATACATGTTTTCCCCAATATGCAAGTCCATCTGCCCTGCACTTAGAGCGGAACGAAGTGACAGCATTACCTGCTGCGCCTGCCGGCGTACCTTACCGTAGACAGCGTACATCAGCTGCCGGGGGAGCCTGGAAAANAAAAGTTCCCCCTCTCCTCAGCGGCTATGAGAAATTCCTAAAAATAACTAAGAAATTTGGGGCACTTACCTCGACCTGGCGCTGCTCGTTAGAGGTATCTAATTCTAGGCACATGCAACACGTCTGCACCCCGCGGATATGTGTTTTGCCGACTCACAGGATAGTAGGGGCCTCCCGTAGGAGGAGCAGGAATGTTGAGGGCATAAGGAGATCCATAAGGCCCATACATAGCTGCCTGGTTGGCGAAGGCCGCGACCTGAGCCTGTGTTGGGTCTACGGGGGCCCCCCCGTCCAGCATGCCCGGGTAGCCGTGAGATATACCCTGCGCCGCCAGGTGCTGCTGCAACATGAAAGGATAAGACGGCTGCTGCAGCTGGGGCCCATCTCCTGCTCCCGAGGAAGACGGATAGCCTTCGCGCCCAGTCGCAGAGGCTCCAGCTGATGGAGACCCTTCCACCGACCCGTTGTTTGCCGCTGCTGCTGCAGCTGCTGCCGCTGCTGACATCTTAGACAATGCGATTATGACACCACTTATGTAAAGGTTTCAAACGATAGAAGAATATGCAGTCAATTCCGGCCAAACAAATACGAAAGAAAGACGAGTAACCAGTGCTGCAGCCGCTACTGCGCGGAGGCCGGCACCGGACCACTGCGGCCGCCCGCCGCTGCTACAGTTGCTGCTGCTGGTGCTGCTGCAGTTGCTTCGGTTTGCTGTCTTGGCTCTGCTGCAGTTTTAGCAGGCACGAGGAACAGATCAATGGAAGCGGACGTTACGAGCTGTTAGTGAAGTGTACAGCCTCAGGTGTTCGTCTGCCGTAAGCAAAATCGGCCCCGGTCCGTGCTCGCCAGGCTCTGTGCTACGCACCCCAGACACTAAACGGGCGGCGCCGCGTCGTGGTCCCGGTTAGAAATCTATTGTATATTTAAAAACACTTCGGTTCATGGCGACCTGGTGAATATTTCAGCCAGAAACAAAAGAAGAGTAGAAGGGTCGCCGGCGAGTTGCTGCTGCACAGCTACAGTCAACGCGCCGTGAAGCCCACTGTCGCTTCGCTTAGTGGGAAAATAGTATAGTTTCAGTGGGCAGAGCATTTAACATGTTAACGGAGTGAAGAGGCGTGGTTAACCGGGCACGATAGGAAGAATACCTTTTGCCGCTATTCGTTTAGTTTCGGCTGCAGCAAAGATTACAGTTTAGCCCTTATGGTTCGTGGCTCCGTCCCTGCGTGGAACCTCGTGCCCGCCCAGAAGGGTTGATGAAGACTAGATTACACGGATCCTCATGGCCTCTGCAGTTGCGAATAACTTCTTGAGGTGGACTTGCAACTAAAGAAAAAGGCAGCAGGCGGGGCAGCAGCTGAGGTGTAGGTGCCTTGCTGCAGTGTATCAACACAAAATGCCTTTGAACGTCTCGATTGGGTAGGTTAATTCTATCTAAGGCTCCCTCCAGTCTCCTTCTACTCGGCGTTCTGCTCACAACTCAACAAACACTGCACCGCCCTCTGTAGGATAGACACCTCAATATTCCAGTAGTTTGAGACCGTTTATCTCCCACCTACAGACGAACTATGTTGGGGTCGGTACAGGAGGCAGAGAAAAACGAATCAGCGGGATACTGACGCAGGGAAAAGTACGCAGGATGAGGAGGAAAAGCACCGAAACAGAAATGCATAACAGAGCAAAGCATAGAACACAGCAAAAGGACCCCTCAGCAGCATCAACGACACAAACCACCGAACTGATACAACCCCAGTGACCCTCACCGCCTACCCCATGCGCCTGGAAGGCAGTTCCAAGTGCCACAGGGCTCTCTTGTTTCATACGCAGCTCCAGAGGCATCCGCTTCTGCTCAGCTGCCCAACTTCCCTGGGACATAGAAATTCTTTCTGCCAGCTTCTCTGCAGTGTCCTGCATGCAGATAGCCAAGGAAAAACTCACGCACACTTCCTGGCTGCAAGTGAAAACTTGGCAAGCAGCAGACACGAGCAAACAACGCTATGTCCGACGCATCTAAGATCTGCCCCATCCTTTTCTCAAGGGCTAAGTTGCACCGCTTTAGGTTTTAGGCTATATAACTGAAGGCTCATGGTTTAGGGCTGGGGGCACGTTAAGAAGCTCGGCAAATTGAAACGTCATTTTTTCGAGCTCTCCTTCCAGATGGCGGAGGGCCTCTTTGGCGTTCTGTAGCTCCTTTTCTTTTAAAAAGCGTGTTGTCGCCACGTCTTTCTCAGCCACAGCTGCAAGTACGCCACGAACGCCCCAGCGCGAATCCGAAAACTTAGGGTTGCTAAGTGCTAACCTGTATCAATCGCTAGCTCACTGCAGCATGCAGAAGCTGCAGCTGGTCCTAGCAAGCGGGCAGTGTATCTTGCTCGCCGGAAGCCTTTCAGGGCATGGGCGTGGGAGACACCTACCGACGTCTCTTTCTGCTGCCTGCAGTTGTTTCTGGAGACTTTGGATGAGCTGCTGATAGTGCGTCTTTGCTTCTGTGTTCCTGAGACTGAGGGCGCTTATGCTGGAGAAGAGAAGTCTGTCTTGCTCGTTAAAGCTTTCACTAAGGGCTTCAATTTGTAACCTCAGTTCCGCAGATGTCCGCTCACTCTTTTCTCGTCTCTCCTCCTCCATATCTGCAGGCCAACAGTCTAAAGCAGGAAGGCAGTCAGCCTGCGCTCAACTGGAATTGTACGTAGATCCCGGGATTGGCTGCGGCACATATTTCCTGTATACCTGCGCATAGGGACGGACGGTTATTGGACTATTAGCACTAAATCTCGAACCCCTAAACCTTAGAACACTTAAACCTGAAAGCACCAATCCTCTTTTTCCTTTACCTCCATATCTGCTTGCGCTTCCAAGTACTACCATTTGCTGCGCGGATGGAATGCAAACGCCTGGAGCTCTGATCACCACATTAGAATCTGACGCAACTTTCCTGTTTATTGCTCTGTATTAGTTCGATAACGACAGTTCGTTGTTACCCACTCGTATTCTATTGCGAACGTCCACCAGATCATCGTGCTTTTCCTGGCTTTACACTAAAGCCTCAGTACCTTCCTGTCTCTCTCAGGAGCTCCTTACAATGCATTCCAATTAGTAGCATGCAGTGAGCCGCACAGGGGATATCTGTTACTGTTAACACAAATTGACGGGGCAATCTATAGCCTGAGTGAGGCAATCAGCGCCTTCCTGGCGTGTTTGAAGAGAAATGCAGATTCATTTGCATATCAGGGCCTGGGGTGTGCGGAGAGAACCGGATATTCATTTACAGATCAAGCCCTGGAGAAGCTCAGTCGGCAAGCAAGCAGCGCCACTAAGGAGAAGGAGGGATGGAAGAGCAAGGGATGCAGCTAGAGACGCGTGTACTGAGCAGCATACATAGAGAAATCTCATAGGCAAGGTATACGCAGAGCCATCGACCAACGCTGTTTGGGCTATACGAAACAGCAGCCAGGGTCAGGCTACAGAATATGCAAAAGTAACCGGGCAGTACTGGATTCCGAAGACGATGTCTATGGGTTTTGGCACGAGGTTCAAGCGTTAGGAAGGCCAGAGACGCTTGCAGCATTTAAGAAAGTTCCGTCGCCGGGACTTGAACCCGGGTCGCGCGGGTGAGAGCCGCGTATCCTAACCACCTAGACTACGACNCGCCGGGACTTGAACCCGGGTCGCGCGGGTGAGAGCCGCGTATCCTAACCACCTAGACTACGACGGATGTCATTAGCAGCGAAACATGAGCTCCGAACATTAAATCATAGACAGTACACCGGGAGAATCCATCCCAGTCACATCGTTCCAGTACCATAAGTTGCTGAGAAGCACGGAAAACGGAAAAGTGAGCACCTTTTTTACTCCACCTTCCGAACTAAACCTGACCGAACAATGCTTATTTCGGCATCTGAAGCATTGGCTGTTGGAACCGGATGCCCTCAGCAATAAACCCGAAACTTCAAACCCTAGCCTGTAAAGGCTAACAGAGGAGAGCTTACCAATGAGTTTGTCCAGGGTCTGTATGCGCCTGCTGAGCACTTCATTTTCGAGCTCATAATTATGGTCATCGTCATTCCCGCTTTTAGCAGCCATTTTAATTATTTCAACTGTGCGTACACGTTCAATTTGGTGCTGGGCGCGGGAGGTGTCATGCGTGTCCCGTCTTCTAGTCACGCCGCCGTGGAAAGAGAACAGTTGAGGTGGAACTACTCGAAATAACACTTCTGAACTGCAGTTCAAAGAGCATTTGTATTTTAGCCCGTAAGTTTTCGTAAACAGGTAGATTGCTTGGGACCGCAGCCAGTGCGGTCACGCCTAGATCGGCGACGAGAAACACGAGCTTTTAGGTTGCTCATTGAATGCTTGTGCGTGTGAACAATTCAGCACATCCGTTTGATTAAAACATAAAGATTTCTCCCAACACATAATGTAAGGCCTATGATGCCACTANAAGTCACCCTCCGCCTAGCTTGAGCGAACAGAGGCAGGACACTTCGCGTGGCGCTCCACCTCTTCCTCCCTTAGTTTGCATGTGGCCGCTTTTGTAGGGAAGGCCTGGGTGTAGCCAGTAGTGCAGCGCGCAGCACGGACCAGAAGCCCGGCCTGCAACAGGCTCCCAGCAGGAGCAGGCGGGTCACCGTACTAACCAATGCGAACCGCTGCGTTTTAGGCATTCAAAGCTGCCGATTCAGATACAACTCTACATGCGTGCGCACAGTGCAACGCCCTTCTTGCAGGGAGAACGAGCACTCCCCGACCGTACAGAGGCAGCCACCTGTGTGCGCCTGCAGCACCACCAGCCCGTCTGCTGGCTTCACGCAATTCGGTAACAATGCAAAGCCGAATGCTGCAAGGTTCCTGCAACGTTTCCTATACATGCCGTCTCAGAGCAGCAGACGAGAGCTCTGGAGCGCGGACGCTCTGTGTGCCCACTCCCGCTGCCAACGCGCAACAGCTCTCTAGCAAAAAGGCTCTCGATGACGCTTTTGTTGAATTCGAAAAAGACAAACCCTGAGAAGCACCTCACGGGGTCTCACCCGCCTTCGTATTATAGTGTCCTACCTCTAGTTTAGTGGCTCATGCCGAGATATCGTGCTCGCACAGCGTCTGCTTTAGTTGCAGATGTCAAGGCAAAGAGAGTGCTTGGATGTCCTGCTGCCAAGTAAAGCAGTTCAGCACGTGTCACAGCACTCCCTTCCACGAGGTTGGGGTTGCTGAAAGCTGCTAGAGAGGCTCTCCGTCTTGGCTAATGAGCACGCTTACATCATCCAACACGCACGGGTCTTTACTCTCGATAAGCGCAATCGACGTGAAGTAAAGGTGCCCGCTCGAAAGTGGTCACTCTCCATTCTAGTTCCTTGCTGGTCAAGAGAACACTACAGGCCCAATAAGGCCCTAAAAGTGTAACTGAGCTGGCGTAAGGAGAAGGGCCCCTTTAAAAGAACACTTAAGTCAAACGCTGCAATACAACGAGAGAGCTTTACGCTCGCCCTCTCCCTGCCACAATGTTGCTGCTGAAATAGAAGGTTCCAAGAAAAGAGGATGCCTCTTGTGTCTCGAGACCCCAGCCAAGCCTGCTCGGCCGAGTCTCTGCTCCTGGCCGCTGCAACAGGTGCGCTGTCACCGGTGGTTTGCTGAAGAGCTGGAGCCATCTAGATGTAGTGTTGGACGCGTAGTTGCAGCAAAGAGAATGTCGTGGAAATAGTTGTAGTTTACTGGCATTAACTTCGATGAGCACACCGTCGCCGCTGCATCAACAGATTGCTTCTTGGCAGACACAAAACTGGACCGGCAGCATGATGCCCCCCCAACTGCAGCTGTTTTTGTGTAGCAGCGTCAACTTCATTAGCGGAAATACCCCAATCCGCTAATTTCTGGCCTTTCCTGCCATTGCTGCCGCTGTGGCGAAAGAGAGATCGCCGCCATCCCGCAGTCTCAACCGCAGCATCCATCACCCGAAGCCTCTTCTGCAGGATGAATTTCGGGGACATATTCAAAGTTCTGCTCTGGTCAAAGGCTCCATGCACTTCTGGTGAGCCTCTGTGTCGCAGCAGGAGGCGTCCGACGAGAAATCCGTCTGCAGCAAACATCAGCACACCGCAGCAACAATCGTACGGCAGTCGTAGCAACACGTTGCTGTCTAGTGGGGTGTCCAAAGACAATGCAAAATGCAGAGTTCGCAGGAAACGAAGCATATGTGCGCAAAAAAGCAGCGCCAATCAGCATCGCCACAATGCGATAGCAAGTGTCCGCAACAGGAGCAGCACACTGCAAAACATAAGCCAGAGGGGAGTCGTCTGCGGCAACGTGACCCGAGTCCGGAGCAGCCAGTCCGCTGCGATTCAGTGTCTTTCTCCATGTGGTGTACACCTCAAAAAGGGGTGTACAAAACATAGACACAGGCAGCTACGTAGCAAACTCTGGAGCGTTTATGCTGCACAGGCAGAGCTCCCTGCACCCCACGGTGCCCGCTGCTGCCAGCACAACGCCCACCAGCTGCTCGCGAACCTGGAAATTTGCAGCAGCAGCAGCAACAGCAGCAGCAACGGCAGCAGCAATATGGTGTTGGCACGTTACTTGGATAGTCGTGTGTAGAATGCCGTGCTTGCGCTGGCAGAGAAGAGTAGCTGCTCGCAAAACACGTCGCGCAGCCTCCTCATCACCTACACACATCATACACACGACGAACTCTCTGCTGCTACTTCACCTGCTGCTGCTGCTGGTGCAGGACAAGAGCTCTGCTGCTACCTGAGCTGCGCGAGACGTAAGTATCTGTTCAAACTCTGCAGACTTGTGGGGGCTGCGTCCACCGCAGAAGTTCCATATTCCAGGAAACTGCAGCAATCGATGAAGCTTGCCGCCACCCTCAGTGGGAATGGCAGCACCAGCAGCCGGCATGCGCAACTTACAGACGACGAGGTGACAAGCAAGCGCCGGCCGGCCTATTGATATAGACCATACATGGAGATCGTGAACCTCCAGCACTCCTCGGAGGGACACTAGATCCGACTGCAGCACCGCCACGTCTAGGCCAAGTGGAGTCCCCTCCATCAGCACGTTCACCGCCTGCGATGCAACAGTATCAGCGGCAGGAGCACACCATTATGTAGACCCGCAACGCTACATCCCCGTCGCACAGCAACTACACAGGTTGGCTGGAGACCCAACAATGGGCTAAAGCCCCGCACTACAAATCTTTAGCAGCCAGTCGACCCTCTACACGGGCAATCGGAACGGCAAGCATCCCACTGCCTCCAAGCCTCATCGAGAACAAGGCTGCTCCCGCAGCCGCATCAACTGCAGCGCTGGCAGCAGTACCAGCAACNATGGTCGCTGACCTCTCTGATGATGGAAATCGTCGTTAAAAGAACAAACATGGAGAACACCAGAGTGCAGGCGGGGTCTGCGATCGAATACTCGGGGTTGTACCTGCGACGACAAGACCTAAACCCCAAACCATCGCCCGGTCAACGCTTGTTTGGCCCGCTACGGAGACAACTCCAGCTCGGTACTATAACGGGGAATAAAACCGCGTGTGTATTTGAAGGCTATGCTAAGGGGTCCCTTGGTGACTGCTGCTAGGGAGTACAGCATAGGGTTCTGGGATTGGGCGCACCAGATGATTGCCGACGCAATCATCACCCCAATGTTCTGCAGGAGGTCTCCAACAGCGTGTATATAAGCAGCCCTGAGGTTCATGCTCTCGATTTCTGCTTCTGGGTCGTCCTCTTCCATTCGCACATACACGTCTCCTTCTGCTGCAGCTGCTGCGACTTGCTGCCGTTGCTGCTCGAGGTCGCTTGCCCGTCGCTGCAACATCAGTGCATTCCCCTCGTCCTTGTGGTGCCCGTGGTGGTGCTCATGGCCATTCCCAGAGCTACCGCTGCTGCTGCTGCTGCTGCTGCTGCTACTACTACTGTTGCCACTGCAGCAGCCGCGAGTGCGGAGAGGGAGCAAAGCCCTTGCCCGTCTGCTGCCGCTGCCGCAACAGCCGCTGCTGCTACTGTTGCCGCCGCTGGCATGGATGTCTCCATCGGCAGGCGATCCATGACGGGTTGTGTGTATCCTCCCGATTCCGTGAGAGTGTATGTGGAGTATGTGCGCCATGAACAAATTGGCAGCCGTACCGATAGAGGCTGTCAACAGCATGAGGCCTCCTTGCACTTTCTGCGGAGAGGCGATGCGGTGCAGCGCTGCCACCACAAGAGCTGCAGTGACACCCCAAATGAGCAGCACGGACAGCAGCGCGCCCAAAATCTCAGCTCGATGATAACCAAAGGACATCGACATGGTCCCTTTCAACTGCGACACCCACAAGGCAAACAAGCTGGAAAGACAGCCCAGCGGCGCCCCCCACCACACAAAAGAGGAGAGAACACTTAAACTACCGACGAGGTGCACCTCCTCGCGTTCACACACACACNCACACACACACACACACACACACACACACACACAGGAAGGCCAGAGGGAAAGCGGCAACAATGAAGACAGAAAGTGAGAAAAGGGAACAGGAGAGGGTGTCCCTCAAGCGGCAAGAGACGCCTGAAGACACGCGGGAAAAGCGTTATAAGGAAGAGGTACACTGGCCACCAAACGCACAGCAACAACAACCACACCCTGAAGAAGGAGCAGGCAAGCATCAACAAGCAGACAGAGATACGTGCGCAACATAGACAGCTCAGGCAGTACCAGAGCAGTGACAGTCACACGAATGACCAAAAGACATGCCGCAGAAACAGATGGGAGGACAACTGGAGACACAGGAGTTGGTAAGAGTCAGTTAAAACACACAGCCACGAAGAATTGGAGACATAGGATGGCACAGAAACCAGGCAAATGGGCCTTCTGACGAGTCAGAGACCGAGAAAAGCAGACAGTTGAAGAGATCGCAAGGGGAAGCAACTGGTCTCAAGTCAGTGAAGGAGAAGGCGGAAGGAGCAAAGGAGGACCGACAAGGCCGACGCAGGGATTGAAAGATGAGAGACACATGGAACATGCCCCATGGGCACACACAGTCACAGACGGATGGCGATGCTACATTGACGCATTCCCCATCCTCGTCTCCCTCCCCACTCCACCTGATAAGAAAGGCGCAGAGGTCCGAGAGGAGATGCGAGGCGTCTGTCATGAGGGCGAGGGAGTTCGAAGCGATGCCCGCGACGACTTCAATTGCCATAAACACCAAACACACTGCTGAGGCAACCAGTAGCTTCCGTCGGGCCCGCGCAGCTGCTGTATCCACAGCCAGCTGTCTCCNCCCCCTGTTGCTGCTGCTGCACAGAAGGAGCGCACGGTTCACCGCCTGATCCAGAAGAGACGTCAGAGCGGGACAAGGGCATCCGCCGCTGCTCCTGCTGGGGCTGAGAAGCATCCGAACAGGTACTCCCGCACCCACCAACACACGTGTGGGACCCCGCAGCCATGAGTTCCTGCTCCAGTGGCTGCTGCCTTCGCTGCTGCTGTGCCAGATCCTGCTGCTGCTCGCAGCGCCGGTGGCTGCTCTTGCAATGTGTGCTGTCTACACAGCAATCGTGAGACTGATCGTTGCAGCAGCCCCTGTCGTCGCCGCCACTCGTACCCTTCCCATTGCAGCAAATTCGGCTGTTGCTGCTCCTGCTGCTAGCGCCGTTCAAGTCACTGAGAGCTTCAGCCTCCGCTGGCGGTGTGTGAGGCTCGGTGCAGCACCGCTCCCCTCCAGTCCTTCCTGTTGCCTTCTGCAGCAGCGGCTGCATCTGCTGCTGACCATTGTCTGCAGCGGCGCCACGCGGGCCCCTCCCCCTCCTTGCCATGGCAAAGCACCTGATTCAGCTGTCTCTGCAGACACTGCGGTGGCAGCAGCAGCAGCAAAAGCTGCTTATCCCAGCAACTCGTTGCAGTGAGGGACGAGCCCACGCCGGCGAACTGCTGGTGCTGCTGCAGTGGCTAGTGATGCAGCTGCGGCCGCAGCGCTGCTGCCGGTGCTAAACCAACTGCCGCAGCGCAGTCGGTGGCCGATACACTTTTCAGTCAGCTTTGAGGTGTACGTACACAGCAGACGAAGAAGAAGGCCTGAAGTATCTCAAGCGAAGCTGCGTGCACACCCGAGCAGGCCTCGGGGTCCCTGGCCTTCTGGTGTGGGGGGCACGGCGTCCGTAGCGCTGCGAGGTGAATCTCGGAAAGGAACAGCAATTAAAATAAAGCGAAATCAGTTCAACGGCATCCGGCTCAACAGTTGTCATGTTGCAACCACTGGGGGCATCACCAGCCATAAACACGCTCTCTTCGGTCTCCCCCCAGTAGCAACACGCCAAGCATGCCAGAGAGCGGCCTTCTCCAGGCATGGGGGAGTAAGGCTTCCCACAGCTAAAAGCGACAGTTGAGTCTTTCTCATGCGACTTTTTTTGTATTTTGTCCATGCAGGCGGCAGCAGAAAAAGCCCTATCCAAGTGCACGGCAGCAGTAGAAGCCCTGGTGCTGTTACTGCAACTACTCCACCAACCTTCATTTTCATGGCTGTTCACTCGTGAGGTGTTGCTGTAACTCTTTTGCAGAGCGATACCTCCTCAGAAGCTGGTGTTTAACCCAAGGAACTGTTCCGGGCGCATACTGTACGGTTTTTTTAGCACCTACCTACCGTGCCCTACAACCACCTAGGAGGCTGATGTGTGTTGCATGCTTTATAGTCTCTGAAGCTACAGGATGCAGTTTTACTTATGTACAGGGTGCCTGCTGAGGGGCGAATCACGTGTCTAACCATTGTGTACAGTCTTAGAGCATGCAACAAAGAGGGTTTAGTTGCGCCAGCATGGGGGGTTGTGTAGCGCTAGTTCTCTGGCCTTTATCTGACCAGAGACGANAGGCAAAGACTTAAAGCAAGAGTTTCCCAAAAGCAGCTGACCTCCTTCCGCGGTACCTAGGCATCCTGGGTGTTGAGCCCAGGGCCAGGGTGTCGCGGGGAGGAGGCAGCCCGAAATGGGGTTGCAGCGCATCCCGCTGCGGCTGGCAGAGCAAGCCAGCCCCACGCGTGCACTAAAGGAAGCTTCAGGGAAGCTTCCTTTGCTGCATGCATTGCCTCGTAACGAACTTGTATAACGTTTGCAGGCGCTTACGCGCAGCATGCCAAAGCCGTCGATAGGCCCCTGAGCTAACTCTGCGCTAACTCATGTTAGAGGTTGCCTTGCAGCACCTGGTACAGGAAGGTTCATCCCAGCGTATGACGGGCAGTCCCCTATCCTCACCAGCCCGAAGACTGGTTTGCTGCGTTTGAGACGCCTAAGAACAGGGGAGAAGCTGATTTTGGGGAGCGCTTCCTTAAGTATTTTGCCTCTATGGCAGCCCACGATGTTCCTGAAGCTAGATCGGCGACCCTCGTTGTAAGTTCCGGTAGGGTGATGCGAGACACAGGAATTTCTGAATGTCTCTTCGAGTGGGGACAGGTAGTGGCCACGCCCGAGTTGCCTCTATCTTTGCGATACCTGATTGAACTCTTGCTGCAGCGCAGGAGTCAAGGCGCAAAACCGTAAGCATCTAACTGCACTTGCGAATGACAGCTTTTCATGGAACCATTGCAGACCACGAGCTAATCTTGCACATTCCGGATGAGCTCAAGCAGTAACCCACGAATATAGCTGTAGCATGGTTTTTGTGAAGTTGGTCGGTGCACCTTTGCATATCTGCGGGCTGACTATGAAAGAATAAGTACGTGTTCAACAAATGCTTGTAGTGTCACGGCATGGAGCAAGGGAGGCCTGACTGCGTATGCATGCGGGATTGCCTTGCAGTGCTAGCTGCAGCGAGGCGCACTGCGGCTCATATCAGGTTGCCACCTCTCCGCCGGCCCCAGGCCTTTGGATAGCCTGTCTCAAGCTGCCTGGTGAATGGAGAGGATCTCAACTGCTTTTTAGAAGCGCTTATATTTATTCAGGCCCTTAAGCCGCCGCGCCCAGTGGGCTTGGGGGCTGGGGGAAATCACCTGTTTTTTTGAAAGTCTCATCTAAGGTTTTTCGGCTCCATTGCCGCTCGCGACGCTCCTCGNGAAATCACCTGTTTTTTTGAAAGTCTCATCTAAGGTTTTTCGGCTCCATTGCCGCTCGCGACGCTCCTCGAACACGATCGAGAAGCCTCGTTGCAGTAGCCATTCAAAGTTCATTGATTTAGTCAAAGAATTCGTGATTGGCCTGCCACTGCATTGAGGCAGGTGCATTCAGGAGCCCGAAGCGGATACAGGTTTATTCTGGTATGCGAATGAACGAATGAGAAACAGTTTTTTGCCTCACGTAAAGATGTACTAGGATCTGCAAATACGCCTCGTTAAACTTAAAAGATGAATGTACTGCTGAACCCGGCAATCGGCCCAGAAGTTCGCCGATCCGCCCCACCGAAAACTTCTGCTTCGCCGTGATTTTGTTGAGCTGCGTGAAGCCGACGCATATGCGCCACGTCGTATCCTGTTTCTCCGCCTAATTTGCCAGTTGACGGTTGGGCCTTGCCTTTTGATTAGCAGCTCGGAACAGAGCTTGGAGCTGTTCTGGGAATGAGTTCGATGTGGTGCAGCTTGCGTGTAGTGAGTGTCCTGCTCGCTGGAAGCTCTCTGTTATTTAGTTCAACTGAGAAGTCTTCCTTCAACTGCGCCCGCTCCTGCGGTTCCTCGGGTGTCAACTGGATCAAACACCTCAAAAATGGTGTATTCTAAAGGCCACCGAGACGGAGTGCATGCATTTCCCCATCGTTTCTGCAGGATCGCCGCTGTAGTAACAGCAGCTTGCCCAGCTGCTACTACGANCATGCATTTCCCCATCGTTTCTGCAGGATCGCCGCTGTAGTAACAGCAGCTTGCCCAGCTGCTACTACGATACGAATCTATGCGGCTTTGCTAGGTGCTCACTCTACACCTAAGCGCTGCACCCAACAGAATCCACCAAATGAACCCCCAGTAACAAAATACATAAGCGTTATCCGGAGTCCGCATCCTGAAAGGAAATAAGTAAAGAACTGATCTTAGGGTTCTGCCCGACCCCCCAGGCGACGGCACCACCACAGGTGCAGTGTTGGCATCGCCGCCAGCCCTAAACCCGGCAGGCTGGCGAGCACTGTTCGTTCTCAAAGCCCATATCCAGCATAAAGTAACCTAATAACTCTATAAATAAACTCTGTTTACTTTTAGCTTCCAGGCTAGACCTCAAGAGGTCTAGCTTGATAGTCCATTGTTGTGCTCGTACACTATAGCCGCACTGCGCAGGGGCGTCCGCGCTCCACTGTCCTTGGGGCACCGCTTCCATTCCTCTTAGCGTAGATGGTGCAAACGCGATTGCAAGCTCTTATAGGTTCACTTTTTCAGTATTTCATGGCGCACGTACCTCCACAGTGTCGTCAGGAGGGCACATGCCGGCCATCCGTTGGATCAGCCGCGACACTACTAGGCCCATGCCGTAGTGAACTGTTCCAATGTGGAGGTCTCGTACCATGGTAAGATGCCGCATTTCAGACTTGAAGTCACATTTACGCCAATAGTTTTGCAGATTCTTGTGTTCTGTCTGCTGTCCGCGAAGTGTAGCACCAGAGACGGCGCCAATGAGTAGACAGTCAGGTTGCATATCCTTGCCCTGGCGTCTGATATCAGACCCACTTTGCATCTGGCATCAAGGAGCGCTAGCAACTCCTGGCCATTAACACGATATTTAGTAAGCACGGGGTTGATTCCAGGTGTGTGTGCAGGTGCGGCTGTCATCTGTTCCTGCCACATCACTGCGCCGCATGCTGCGTGAGTTAGCGATTGCCTCTCTCCAGGGGACAGCCCTGCTATGAACCAATTGTAGGACAGCACTGGGTCCAAGATTGGAATTAGTTGCAGTTGTTCTGATACTTCTCGATGTAACGCCATACTGACAGCTTCCGTTGCTTCAGCATGCTCATTTCCGCCATAGCAAGTCGCACTGCAGGCCTAAGAATTGCTTGCTCGGAGCACNTTGCTTCAGCATGCTCATTTCCGCCATAGCAAGTCGCACTGCAGGCCTAAGAATTGCTTGCTCGGAGCACATGAAGCCCATGATGGGCTGCGTTGCATGCTAGAGCATTTGCTTAGTTTTCGCCATTATCGTCGTGTGTCTGCTTCTAATATAGAAGACGCCAATAGCTATTGTAGTTATTCCGGCGCGTTTTGAAGGCGAAGGCATAAGTCGAGGGAATCAATGGGCTCCTCGACCGTTTCCGTATCGCGAGGCGGTCATATCTGGTCGTTCAGCAAAGGCACAGTCATTTTTCATGAAGTGCCCTTGCTGGAAAGGCATTGTCCACCCTATGGGATGCCGAAATCGACTTGTTTGCGCTCAAAGGGGCTCCCAACCCTGCATTTACTTCCCCACCTAAGGGTAGATCATGGACAATCTCCTTTCTGCAAGAGAAGATGGCTGGAATTCTGATAAAGACCTGATGCCTTTTCTCCCTATTTTCCTCTTTTTCCCCTCCTTTTGCTTGCTGCTGTGCACTAGGCGACCCTGTTCGGCGGATGGAGTTCTGTAGTGCTGTAGCTGTAGTGCTTCGGTGGAAGCATGAGCTGTCTTAGAGAGAAAGAGGCAGGACACATGATAGGCAGTATTGCTCATCGTAGTAACACTAAGATGAGCAATACTGCGTATCATATGACTCGACCCGCGGGTAATCTGTCAGTGCCCGTAGCAGGACAGAACAGCTTAACAAGTTGCCAGCGGGTCTACTGCGAGTAGCCGGTAGTAGTCACGCCGGCGCTCGAGGGATAGGGGAGGGATGCAGGGCAGCACAGTTACAGGGAAATGGTCCTCCTGCGGACGCCCGCCCCGTAACTTAGTTTTTACCTGCCAACCTTCTTAAGTTGTGATACGATTCGCGGTTACTTGACGCCTGACATACCTATCCGGGTAATGCTTCAGTACGCTCAGCTGTTAATCTCATATTTGTCTAGGCAAACCTATTGTAATGCCGTTGGATTCAGCAAGTTGTTTACGAGAAGAAACCCTGAAAGCAGATGAGCAACTAATATTTTTCTGAAAGTATACTTCAAATTGAAGCGATTCGCAAAATGTTGTAGCATAATTTGCATATACGAAGAACTGATATTAGCCAATTGTAGTGCACTAGCACTACAAGCAAGCGCTGATACTTAGTACTAAATTAGCGGCCATAAGTACTGGGAGATAGTATAAGTGTGACCTAAATTACGAATATAAGCTAATTTAGAATAGAGGGACGAATAGAGCTGAACCATTGCTAGAGTATCAGTCTTATAGAAAGGAGGAGGAGCCGGTGCAGCGTTGCCAGGGTCGACTGTCCCCCGCGACTAGCGGCCCGCCNCCCGCCGAGGGATTGCTAGCGGAAGGTCAAGGGTCCGAGAGGCCAGAGACTATTTCTCGAGCAAATTCCTTTGAAACTACGCAAATAACTGACATTTTCGACTAATTAATCGCTGTACGGTTGGAAACCTTGCGTAAACCTCAGTTTCGCAGTGTCACTCAGCCGGTGGAACACAAAGAGGTCATTACACCAATGTTGTTGCGCGAACCAAGGACGAGTTCCGGAAACTAACCCGTTGCCTAACAGAGTGATCTATATATATATATATATATATATATATATATACATATATATATATATATATATATATATATATATATATA
>NW_013570077.1:1110-1565 GCF_000499745.2 Eimeria mitis | reverse complement strand
AGGGTTGTCCCCGGTTCCAGTCTCTTACTGCGGCTGGCTGTCAGCCGCATCCAGCTTTCAGGTTGAATCCGCATGTGGATGCTATCCGGAGAACCGCTCTTAATAGATTTCTGTCAACTGACGTGGAGATGACAGCGAGTATGAGACTTATAACACTGACTAATAAACGACATGGCTCCGCTAACTAAGCTAGAAGAACTAATACATTGTAGTGTTCCCGCTCTACACATTTGGCATTTGGGTGCGTCCAGTGTATTAACTGACTTCCGTGTTCCAGCCATCGGTTGAAAGAACACGACCCATAGCTGAAGAGAGAAAGACATGCGGGGCAAAGAGCCTTAGTTTCTGGAAAATACTCCAGAAACAAACTCGGGGCGGCGCGAGACGCACGTTCTGTGGAGTTCCTTAGGGCAGATTCCGTAATCGATGCCCGCCCCCATTGTCTTCCATACATC
>NW_013570077.1:0-995 GCF_000499745.2 Eimeria mitis | reverse complement strand
AACTCTAACTAGAATATCACGCATCTCACTTGTAAGGCTCACGCACTGTCAATGCAAGCCCTGTGTTTACACACAGTGGTCGTCTACCGTGGCTACGTACTGACTCCTAAATAGGCCCGTGGCATGTATGTCACTAGATCAACGGATTACGTGCCAAAATCGCGTCAGTTTTGTGTTATTCCCAGGGGAAATCCTAAAATTTCAAGTTTCTGTTATTTCCAGGAAAAATCCCCAAACTACGGAACTTTCGATGGGAAGTTCCACCGAAGTCGCTCACATACATTACAGTATCTGCTTCTCTCGCCAGGTGCGAGCAGGCCAGCCAATCCAGGACCAGGTGCGATGGCCGGGAAGTAGGCGTGGCCTGGCCCTAGACCTCTAACTCCTAATATGCCCATAATCCTATTAATATTACTGAATTCTACTTATACTTTGACCGGGAAAGCCTAAGACCTCGAATATCTCAGGGTATTCACTCTCTACCTTGCTCGTAGGCTATCGCAACATATGCTCAATCTAGTGCCTATGCACTACAAGGATCGCCTTCCTCCATCAGTATCTGCTTGGCCCCGCCAGGTGCGGGCTACGGCCGGCTAGTCAACCCGGCACCAGGTGCTACGGTAGGACGGCAGGCGAGACCTGGCTCTAGACTGCTACACCACTATTATACTCATAAACCTACTAATATTACTGAATTCTTCTTATACTTGAACCAAGGTAACCTCAGACCTCGAATATCTCACAGTACCCTCTATCTATCTTACTATTTGGCTACCGCAACCGTGGGCGATGTAGTGCCTGTGCACTACACTGGGCTTGCAGTGACACTGCGCCGCCACAGCTCACCCGACGCTTAACCATATCCCAAAACTGCTATAACCTAAGATCTCACTTTTCACTTGTTTTCAGTCACACTATACGCGCTTTTAGACTGAACCACCTGAACTCAGCGAGTCCTTCCGGTTCAACATAGTAGTGCCCGGCTCTAGACCAAC
>NW_013570076.1:9954-10257 GCF_000499745.2 Eimeria mitis | reverse complement strand
GCAGCAGCAGCAGCAGCAGCAGCAGCAGCAGCAGCAACAGCAGCAACAGCAGCAACAGCAGCAGCAGCAGATGCAGAGTGAAGGATTGAGTGCAGCAAGAAGTATCGATTCCGCTACAGCAAGCATCCCTTACCCCAAAACCACCACCAACAGCAGCAGCAGCAGCAGCAGCAGCAGCAGCAGCAGCAGCAGCAGCAGCAGCAGCAGCACCAACAGCAGCAGCACCAACAGCAGCAGCAGCAGCACAGCATCAAAACAGCCAAAACCACCACAACTATCACCAAAACCACCACCACTCCCACC
>NW_013570076.1:9597-9927 GCF_000499745.2 Eimeria mitis | reverse complement strand
CCCCCCACCCCCCCCACCACCATCAGCAACAGCAGCAGCAGCAGCAGCAGCGGCAGCAGCAGCAGCAGCAGCAGCAACATAACAAACCCTGAGCAAATAGAGTTCCTAGTATAGCGCCTGGTTTAAGGTGAGGTTTAACCTTCTGCAAGAGCTCAACATGCACGTGCGCGGGCGCAGCCAAAGCAACCACGCTGGCGCCGCTCACTGCTGCTGCTGCGTCGTCTGTTATCCTATACATACATATATATTTTTTGTTTTGTTTTTGTTTTTGTTTTTGTTTTTGTTTATATTTATTTATTTATGTGTGGATGTATGTATAGAAAGAGAGAG
>NW_013570076.1:9269-9565 GCF_000499745.2 Eimeria mitis | reverse complement strand
TATATATATATATATATATATATATATATATATATATATATATATATATATATATATATATATAAAGATAGAGATATAGATAGAGACAAAGATAATATAGAGATAAAGATAATACAGAGAAAGAGATACAGTTAAAACATAGATAGTGAGAGATACAGAAAACGAATAAAAAAAAAAAAAAATAAAAAATAAAAAATAAAAGAAACTGCTGTCTATGCAGTTTTGTTTTTGTTTTTCTTTTTCTTTATGTTACTATTACTGCTACATCTATTTGTTTTTTAATTTGTTTTGTTTTA
>NW_013570076.1:8046-9247 GCF_000499745.2 Eimeria mitis | reverse complement strand
TTTTTTTTTTTTTTTTTTTTTTTTTTTTTTTTTTTTTTTTTTTTTTTTTTTTTTTTTTTTTTTTTTTCTACTCTGTTTCTGTTTGTTCTGTATCTATCTCCCTCTATTTCTCTTTCAACTACAACACCACCATCACCACCACCACCATCACCACCATCACCATCACCACCACCACCACCACCACCAGCACCATCAGCACCACCAGCAGCAACAGCAGCAACAGCAGCAACAGCAGCAGCAGCAGCAGCAGCAGCAGCAATATAACTTACATGTGTATATTTGCCTCAAAGGGTTCCATCTGCCCCCACCTGCATGTGGGGTTAGCTCTGACATGTAAATTTTTTTTCCACTTTTGCGGCTGTCTCGTGAGCACATGCACACACAAATTTTTTCCTTTTCTAGAGAGCCAAGCAGCAGCAGCACCGGCTATATTACCCCCACCAACAATACATACACACATACCACAGGGGAGCTGCAGCCCGTGAGAGCTCCATGTGCTGCTGCAGCTGCTGCAGCAACTCCCCTTTGTGTTGCTGCTGCTGCTTCCTCCTCCTGCTGCTGCTCCTGCTGCTGCTGCTGTTGCACCGGTTGAACTGCTCCCACCAGGGAACTGCGTGCTGCTGCTGCTGCTGCTGCTGCTGCTGCCATTGCCTTCAGCTGAGCCGAGTACCATTTTGTTTTTTTTTTTAATAAAATAAAAACGTAGAAGAACAGAAATTTTGCGGTGAAGTCGTAGAAGCGGTATAGACACCACACAACAGGCGAGGGAGGCGGGTGTTGAGTGAGAGCTTAACTAAGAACACAGAAACTCATACAGACTGGGCTCAGCTCTGTGTAAGAAAGAGTTTATTTCTATAAAAAAATAAACAACTAATCATATAAATTTAGTAAAACATTTATTACGCAACAACAACTCAAGACATACTGCTGCTGCTGCTGCTGCTGCTGCTGCTGCTGCTGCTGTGGTGGCTCCTCTGTGCAGCCCTCGCCGACTCAACCACCAGCCACTGTGTTGGTTGTATGTGGTTGTGTTGTTCCTGTTTCTGCTATATATGCAGCAAATAAAACTAAAACTAAAAATAAATAACTAAAAATAAAAATGAAAATTCAACACAAACAAAAACTGAGCTTTCCATAGTGATGTCAGGGGATGCGCGCGCGTCATCATCGGCGGTGACGGCGTCAATCAATATACGAAAAG
>NW_013570076.1:7503-7946 GCF_000499745.2 Eimeria mitis | reverse complement strand
GTGTTGGTTGTATGTGGTTGTGTTGTTCCTGTTTCTGCTATATATGCAGCAAATAAAACTAAAACTAAAATAAAATAACTAAAAATAAAAAGAAGAATTCAACACAAACAAAAACTGAGCTTTCCATGGTGATGTCAGGGGATGCGCGCGCGTCATCATCATCGGCGGTGACGGCGTCAATCAAGGTCAGAAAAAGCTTATTTTTCGTCCATTTCTGGCGGGAAAAACTGCGAAATAGTGTTTTAAATGTCATTAAATCATTAAATTAAACTAATAATGCGAAAAAAATGTTCAATTCCGTTCGTTTTGAGCCCAAATACTCCTTAAACAAACGACAAATAGTTCTTTTTCATGAGGTGTATGTACACCCGAAATGCTGCAAAAAAAAGCAGACGATCTCAAGGGCGTTCATTTATATTAATTTACATTTTTAGAGAAAAACA
>NW_013570076.1:6380-7403 GCF_000499745.2 Eimeria mitis | reverse complement strand
TTAAACAAACGACAAATAGTTCTTTTTCATGAGGTGTATGTACACCCGAAATGCTGCAAAAAAAAGCAGATGATCTCAAGGGCGTTCATTTTTATTAATTTACTTTTTTAGAGAAAAACAAAAAATTTTTGTTTTTCTCTTTTTTTTCCTTTTAAATAATAAAAACAATACCTTCATTGTTTTTATATTTCTATTTCTACCGTTTTAATACCATCATGCATATGCATATGCGGTGATGATACTGAGAGAGAAAGAGAGAGAGAAAGAGAGAGAGGTTGTTGCTGCTGAGGCCTATAGAAGATATATAATCTCCTTCTCTCCTCTTCTCGCTCCTACCTTTCTAGCGGCTTGACGTCTCGGTAGCTAAATATACACACATATTAATATGCATTAATATATATATTAGTTATAGTGTACATATACACAGTATACACACACACATAAATATATACACATATACATATACATACATATATCCATATCTATATATATTATATATATATATATATATATATATATATATACATATATATATAATATGCATTAACATATTAAATATAGTGTATATTATAGACACGGCCACAAACCAGGCGGTGCAGGATCAGTCTTTGTTTGTTTTTTTTTATTCTGTCGTTGTTTGTTGCTCTCTCCTCTTCTTCTTTTGCTGCGGTGAGGAGAGTGAATCCAAAAGAAAGAAACAGCTTACATTAGAAAAGGGTTATTTAGGGTTTAGGGTTTATTAGGGTTTAAGTTTTTTTATATTATATTTATATTAAACAGCTGTTTTTACTCGGCTGCTTACTATTATAATATATTTGTTTCTTTTCCCCTCTTTCTTTCTTTTTCTTTTTCTTTCTTTCTCTTTCTTTCTTTCTCTTTATTTTTTCTTTGTTGCTGAATAAAAGAGTGATGATGAGTATTTATTTCTCTATCTAACGAGCTCATCTAACTTCTTTTGTATATAACTAACAATACTAGATAGCTTTCTAGGTGCAGCATCATCATCAGCAGAAGCTACAGCTC
>NW_013570076.1:5662-6280 GCF_000499745.2 Eimeria mitis | reverse complement strand
GTATATAACTAACAATACTAGATAGCTTTCTAGGTGCAGCATCATCATCAGCAGAAGCTACAGCTCCTTCTTCCTCAGCAGCGAAACCACTAATATAACCTCCATCTCCCCACTGATTGTTTCCTCCTTTTCCATTGCTTACTGCAACACCATACTGGCTGCTTCTGCTTCTGCCGGTACTACTACTAGCTGGAGATACACCCCAATCTCCTCCATTTGAAACTCCTCCTTTTCCATTGCTTACTGCTAGACCATACTGACTAGTTCTGCTTCTGCCGCTGCTGCTAGCTGGAGCTACACCCCAATCTCCTCCCCCATTAGATATTCCTCCTTTTCCGTTGCTGCTGCTAGCTGTTGAAATACCCCCACCACCAGAACGAGAACCAAAGGATGCTGGTGCAACGTTACTGTTGCTATTGAAACTCTGCTGTAAATTAAAGTTTATTGGGTCACTAGATGCAGGTAAACCTTGCTCGCTTGTGTAGCTTCTTATTACTACTGTTGGTGTTGATGAAATACGGGATGCACGAGACGCGAAAGAGGAGGGGCGGTCTGTAGAAACAAGCAAAAAAAAAAAAGAAAAAAAGAAAATAAATTAAATTAACTTTAATAAAATTT
>NW_013570076.1:4668-5562 GCF_000499745.2 Eimeria mitis | reverse complement strand
CACGAGACGCGAAAGAGGAGGGGCGGTCTGTAGAAACAAGCAAAAAAAAAAAAGAAAAAAAGAAAATAAACTGAATAAACTTTAATAAAATTAAATAAATTATTATATTTCATCAAAAAATATCAAATATTCAAAAAAAAAAACAAAAACGAAAAAGTTGAATTTCAACAGAAAAACGTGAACCAAAAAAAGTTGAAATGGAAACAGCAGATATCGCAATTTTGTATGAACGCCACCGCCACCCCAAAACACCAAATAAAATAAAAACAAACAAATAAATAAATAAATAAATAAATAAATAAATAAAATAATTATTCCTTACATGATGAAACAGCCATGGGTACTTGCGCGATTTCATTAAGAATAGAGCCTGCGGCGTTGTTTTCTACGATGATAGTTTCATCGACGAGAATAGAATCTGGGTTAAATGGATCTCTAACAATAATTTCTAGATCAGTAACACCATCATCAACAACATTGTCGTTCTGTGGATAGTAGTTGTTGTTGCAGCCTTTGCATGGGGGTAGGTTCTTTGAGGGAGCAGAAGAAGCAGGAGCAACACCACCACCATTTGGTATGCTGCGGCCAAAGGTACTGATGCCACCACCATTCCCGTTGCTGCTGCTGCCTCCATTCCCGTTGCTGCTGCCGTTGCTGCTGCGGCTGTATCCGCTGCTGCTGCTACCGCCCTTTCCATTGCTCATAGGGCTGCTGCTGCGACCGAATGTGCTGACGGTTGCGGGGGTGCTGCTGATGCCGCCTTTTCCGTTGCTGAAGGAGCTGCTGCGGCCGAAGGTGCTGACGGTGGCTGGGGTGCTGCTGCTTGCAACAGTAGGAGTGAATGCCCCTCTCGATACTAAGACACTGTTGTTACCCTTCGATGAGGGGAGAGGA
>NW_013570076.1:2627-4568 GCF_000499745.2 Eimeria mitis | reverse complement strand
AGGTGCTGACGGTGGCTGGGGTGCTGCTGCTTGCAACAGTAGGAGTGAATGCCCCTCTCGATACTAAGACGCTGTTGTTACCCTTCGATGAGGGGAGAGGCAGAGGACCTGAAGCAATGACAGCTCCTGCATCTACGCCGTTTCTTATGTTATTCATAACTGAATCCAATTCACCAATCGTTACTGCCCGGCCAGCAGGGACAGCGGTAGCTCCGCCCTGGTTCTTACCGAAGCCCTCAACTCCCCCCCAAGAGGAGGACACAACAGAGATGATGGGAACAAGGTACCACAAAGCCATCTTCAGTAGGTTATAGCTGAACAAAAAAACAAAAAAAAAAGAAAAAAATACCATAGAAACGTAAACATACACACACACACACACACACCCATACACGCACACAGAGTAATTTACTCCTATATATTTGAATATTCACTCAAAGGGGACAGACAAACAATAAACATGTATTTTAATTTAATATTAGAAAGCTATATACACACAAACAACAACAACAACCAACACAGAATCAGGTTGCAGCTGCAGATACACCCGAGCACACACCACCACCACCACGGGCCTCTCTGTGTTTCTGCATTTGTTTGCGATGAATTTGTGTATTTTTTAGGTTAAATTGTTTAAAAAGAAGAACAAAGTTGATCACAATGCAGATACACAGAAAAAAAACAAACGAGCTGCCTATACACCCCAGCACGTCTGGCTGACGCACGACCGCTCGTCGATGCACCGCTACGGTTTATAGGGTAACCTTACAGCCACCAAGCATCTTTTGAGTTTAAACTAGTAAAATAAAACATGAAAACAAAGAAAACAACAAACATAATCATAAAAAAAACGAGAAAATACAGCTAGTTTTGGGGTTTCTGCATCGGCAACCGGTGTTCACGCCGAGGTCACCCAAAAAGAGAAAAAGAGAAAAAAAAGAGAAAAAAAGAGAAAACTCACGAGGCAGCAGTTGCGCTGTATAATGTATCAATAAATATTATAAAATATAAACGCAAAATGCTTCTCCTTTGTAAGAAAGATGAACTGATAGGNATGTATCAATAAATATTATAAAATATAAACGCAAAATGCTTCTCCTTTGTAAGAAAGATGAACTGATAGGCAAATAAAAAACAAACAAAGAATGCAGCGGTGTATATGCAGAGCCAACAAGCGAGGGTCGATGGATGGTTGCTGCTGGGCCGCAGCAGCAACCATCTGCGGCAGCAGCAGCAGCAGCAGCAGCTAGATATGCGGTATAAAACTGAATTTATACTTTTTAAATTAATATTATTCTTTATTTTTATATAAATATCCTTTTTATTCTCTTTTTTACGGTGTCTGTACACCCAAGAAATACACAAATTCATCACTCAGAAACTCTTCTCGACATAAGAGAGAGCATCGGCGGTTGCTTTCGGCTGCTTGGTGGTTTGTTTGTATTTTCTTTGTTTTTTTTTGTGAAAAATAATTTAAAAATATAAATTAAAATATAATTTAAATGTTTATTTCGTATTTTAGTTTTTATTTTTTTCTCTTTTTTCTGCTTTCTGGCCCGCGGTGGTGGTGCTCATACACCAACCAAACCGCCACCAGCGACACAACACCACGCAGTGTACATACACCTCAATTCTGTTTTTTATTTCTCTTTTTAAATAAAACACTAAAACACTTTTATATAAAATGTATTAAGTGCTAATTACACAAAAAATCGAACAACACCACCTACTTTATCACCGGCTGTTGCTGCTGCTGTTGCTGCTTGCTGCTGCTGTTGCTTCTGTTACTGCTGCTGTTGCTGCTGTTGCTGCTGCTGCTGCTGTTGCCGCTGCTGCTGCTGCTGATCCTTCTTCTTCTTGTTTTGTTTATTTGCTTTGATGTGATATAAATGAAAGAGAATATATGTGTATACAGATGTATATATATATATATATATATAT
>NW_013570076.1:1160-2520 GCF_000499745.2 Eimeria mitis | reverse complement strand
GCTGACGAAACTTTCTCTTTCTTCTTTCCTCTCAGAGCGCCAATTACTCTTAGGGCTTGTACACTCGAACACCCTAAACCCTAAACCCTAAACCCTAAACCCTAAACATTAAACCCTAAACACTAAACCCTAAACCCTAAACCCTCGTTATAGTTACTTTGCCTGCTGGCTTCAACTGCACACAGACAACGCAGAGCAACAGATGAACCACACAAAAGCAACTAAACCCTAAACCCTAGACTCTAAACCCTAAACCCTAAACCCTAAACCCTAAACCCTCCTAAACCCTACAGTTTAGGTATTCAACTGCAGGGGATTTGTTTCTTTTTTTTGTTTGCTGCTAAAAGAGAAGAAAAACGACAAAAAAAAGAAAAAGAAATAAAATAAAAAACAAAAGAACTTTTCTCCTTTCCTGCATGGATAACAACATTAATTATTTATTTTATTTTTATTTATTTTTATTTATTTATTTTATTTTTATTTATTTTCTTTTTTCTTTTTTATTTTATATAAATAAATATTTGTTTGTCTCCTCACCAAGAAATCCTAAGAAACTCTCACCTTGCACTAAATATAAGTTTTTGTTTATTTATAATAATAATAACTTATTATATTTTTTTATATTTTTTTATATTTTTTTATATATTTTTATATTTTTTCTATAAATAAAGAGCAACTGAGCAATATATATTAATATATTAACTTATTATAATTTGTTGTTTACATATTTATATATATTGATAGGTTGTTGTTTATATATAATAATAAATTTTTGTTTATATATAGAAACAATAGCTGGTTGTTTATGTATAATATAATATAATAAACATTATTTTTATATAATATATATTTTTATAGAATATATATTTTTATATAATATAATTTAATAAGCTACTTCTATCGACTTAGTTTTTTTTTTAATTGTATTAAGTTGTTGTATATAAATATATATGAGCAAAAGAAGTTGTTTATATATAATAATTTTTTGTTTATATATAATAAATTTCTGTTTATATATAATAATATATTGCTATACATATATATATATATATATATATATATATATATATATAATATAACAATAAGTTTCTGTCTAAATATAAAATAAATGTTTATTTATAAATATTAATAAATTATTGTTTTAATATAATAATAATAAACTCTCAGCAGCAACAAGCTGCAGTTGCTGCTTATAGAGAAATAAATTAATAAAACTAAAACGATAAAGAAATATAAAGAATGCAATTGATATTTAAAATATTTTATTGTTTAAACAATAAATTATTTTTATATTTTTATTAACATAAATTTATTTTATTTTATTTCTTTTTTTTTTTTTTTTTTTTTTTTTTTTTTTTTA